>NW_015652189.1:78181-94710 GCF_001515625.1 Sinocyclocheilus rhinocerous | reverse complement strand
TATTTCAACCCAACTTTGGGTCAAATTTGGACTAACCCAACTTTTGGGTTAAAATTTTTATGTTAAAAATGTAACCCCACGGGTGGGTTAGTCCATATTTGGCCCAAAGTTGGGTTGAAACAACCCAGCATTTTTTACAGTGTATAATTAAAACAATGTGTGCCAGAAGGTTTTGTGTATTTAAAGGGACTGTTCATTAAATCAGAGACTTAAATCGCTGAATGTTAGGTTTTTATTTGCTAGAACTAACATGGAACTGTTTTTTAAACATTGTTTTTTATAAGAAATATGTCTTGAGTACCAAACCAGCATATTAGAATGTGTCAGTGAAGACACTATAACCCAGGGGTGCCAGTGTCCTGCAGAGTTTAGCTCCAACTTGCCTCAACACACCTGCCGGGAAGTTTCTAGTATGCCTAGTAAGAGCTTGATTAGCTGGTTCAGGTGTGTCTAATTGGGGTTGTAGCTAAACTCTGCAGGACACCGGCCCTCCAGGACCGAGTTTGGGCACCCCTTCTATAACCAATCGTTTTGGTTACTACTGTAACCTCTGTTCTCTGATGGAGTGACACTAGGGGTTGCAATTGGGAACCTCAAACACCTTCAGAAAACACCGGTGAGAACTTGCCAGGTGGTATTTGCATGCCACTCATCCATCCATACATACGGATATAAAAGATGATGCCGTGCTCCAGTCATTAAGATTTGTGCTGAGGAGCCGAGACCGTGTCCCAGTCATTTTAGTGGGTTGTTCTGTGTTGTGGAAGGAGGGACACCAAGTCTGGTTCCCTCCATCAGGGAACGGAGGTTACAATAGTAACTAAGATGTTCCCTATCTGTCGCTCACTTGACATTGTGTCAACTTAGTGACACTAGGGGTCACTCCCTATACTAAATGACACAACCAGATGAACTGTGTTATGAGGTTTGGTGAAGCAGATGCAGGCAGGCTGCTGTGTGCCCAATATTAGACTACGACATAACCTTCCCAATGCCCAAGTAAGCTGCCATTGTTCCCTGGTACCATAAAGAACCTTTAACATCTGAAAAAAAGAGAAAAAAGCTTCTTTGTGGCGAAAGAAGGTTCTTCAGATTATAAAAAGGGCACCCCTTCTATAACCAATCGTTTTGGTTACTACTGTAACCTCTGTTCTCTGATGGAGTGACACTAGGGGTTGCAATTGGGAACCTCAAACACCTTCAGAAAACACCGGTGAGAACTTGCCAGGTGGTATTTGCATGCCACTCATCCATCCATACATACGGATATAAAAGATGATGCCGTGCTCCAGTCATTAAGATTTGTGCTGAGGAGCCGAGACCGTGTCCCAATCATTTTAGTGGGTTGTTCTGTGTTGTGGAAGGAGGGACACCAAGTCTGGTTCCCTCCATCAGGGAACGGAGGTTACAATAGTAACCAAGATGTTCCCTATCTGTTGCTCACTTGACATTGTGTCAACTTAGTGACACTAGGGGTCCCTCCCTATACTAAATGTCACAAAACCAGCTGAACTGTGTTATGAGGTTTGGTGAAGCAGACGCAGACAGGCTGCTGTGTGCCCAATATTAGACTACGACATAACCTTCCATAAAGAACCTTTAACATCTGAAAAAAAAAAGAACGAAAAAAGCTTCTTTGTGGCGAAAGAAGGTTCTTCAGATTATAAAAAGGTAAGAAAGAGATGGTTCTGTGAAAAACCTTTGACTGAATGGTTCTTTGTGGAACCACAAATGGTTCTTCTATGGTATCGCTGTGAAGAACCTTTGAAGCACTGTTATTTTTAAGAGTGTAATGCCAGTGTAATCTGCTAATGACATGCCCCTCACTTCACTTCACATGCATATTTGCTTAGCCGCCTTAGTTTAAGCGTACCAATGATCTGTGGTTAAGAAAACGGCCAACATTTCAAGCTCATTATGCAATAATGAGGTGGCGGGTAGTGATGCAATGTTCAGACAATGGTGTCGGGCTAATCAATCTGAAGGCATGGCTTCTCCATGAAAAAGACGCACGAGAAGTGATCTACTAAAGCGTGTAACACAATCCTTCTTCACTTATATAGCTTGCAGTTCTGGCAAAGGGGAAGTGACTTTATTAACGTGATCAAACATAAGGTCAACTGTCTCAAGTTTGTGCTTTACTAGAAGTATTTTTCCAATTCCTCGAAAAGCAGGCATTTTAAGAACTGTTAAATCTGTTAAAGTGTCAAATAAGAATGCTATAACAAGTCAAATTGATTCAATTTAAGGTAATTCACTCAACAACAAAAAAAAAGGTATTACGACATGCTAGTTTTGAATTCAAGATGAGAATGTCGATTAGTTTGTCCTTTTATGCTCCATGGGAAAAAACATGTGGTTTTGAAATGACAAGTGTGAGTGAATAATGACAGAATTTTCATTTTTGAGTGAGCTATGCCTCCATTTCCAGACTGCACAAGCATAATAATTTTATGTATAATATTTATTAGTATGGAGCCCTGTACATGTCACGATTGACAATGATTTAACTAAATTAAAACGAGGGGGGGAGGGGGGATTACTACAACGTGGCCACAACTTTTAAACAAATGAATAAGTCTCAGGAATGAATTTACTTCATTTGTAGCAACAACATCTTTTTTTTCTTCCTCATGTTATGTGCAAGGCCCTGTATATTAGTGCAAATTTATCACCATCAACATTCTTTTTTTACCATTTCCATTATAAGAACTCCAATTTCATTTCATGATGTATTGCATTTAGTTTACCTTTGACATTTGTTTAGATACACATTCCCTTCACTTATGCATAAACAAGAAAGTTGCACATTTGTCTCTTCGTTAAGTAATCTAAATGAAAATAAAATTCATGTTTAATGTTTTTAGAAAATGTTACAATATCCAATTTTCAAGGGTTTATACCCAAAACTATGACGGTGGCTATTAATGAGAAGTTTACTTATACTCACCACCCTCTCAGTCTCCAGAGCATATGACATGTCAGAAAAAGGCTCCCGAAACTTGAAGAATGATTTCTTCCACTCATAGTTGAATATATGGAACGTGTTCCCAAATAAAATATTCCTTAAACTCTGTATGAGTGACGAAGCAAAATACAATATGTCAAAATAATAATAAAAAACCATGGGGGGAGGGTATTTTTTATTTGTTTACAATAAAAATCAACACCCGGATCAAGCTAACACCACTGAAATGTAGGTTTGAGTAATGCGTTACTTTACTAGTTACTTGAAAAAAGTAATCTGATTACGTAACTCGCGTTACTTGTAATGCTTTACCACCAACACTGCTTGTGTGTGTGGGAAGTTATACCGTTTTCACTCAATATGTGTCATCAACTGATGTCAGTTCGGTCACAGTTTAGTTTGGGTTCCCCCAATATGATTTTGAATTCCTAAAATATGAAAGACCACATTCCAAAGGATTATAATTCGCAAGGAGGTTTGGTGTGTCTCCAAGCACAGTCTCAAGAGCATGGAGGAGATATAGAATAAAATAGAATAGAATAGAATAGACTTTATTGTCCCATTTCTGGGAAATTTTCCATTGAACATTGTCACATAATTTTATTCGGTAACATTTTAGAATGCTGTTCCATCATTAATGAATAACTACACACACTCTTAAAAATAAAGTTGCTTCAAATGGTTCCATAAAGAATATTTAACATCTGAAACATTTCTGTTTCGAAAAAAGCTTCTTTGTGGCGAAAGAAGGTTCTTCAGATTATAAAAAGGTAAGAAAGAGATGGTTCTTTAAAGAACCTTTGACTGAATGCTTCTTTGTGGAACCACAAATGGTTCTTCTATGGCATCGCTGTGAAGAACCTTTGAAGCACTGTTATTTTTAAGAGTGTAATGCCAGTGTAATCTGCTAATGACATGCCCCTCACTTCACTTCACATGCATATTTGCTTAGCCGCCTTAGTTTAAGCGTACCAATGATCTGTGGTTAAGAAAACGGCCAACATTTCAAGCTCATTATGCAATAATGAGGTGGCGGGTAGTGATGCAATGTTCAGACAATGGTGTCGGGCTAATCAATCTGAAGGCATGGCTTCTCCATGAAAAAGACGCACGAGAAGTGATCTACTAAAGCGTGTAACACAATCCTTCTTCACTTATATAGCTTGCAGTTCTGGCAAAGGGGAAGTGACTTTATTAACGTGATCAAACATAAGGTCAACTGTCTCAAGTTTGTGCTTTACTAGAAGTATTTTTCCAATTCCTCGAAAAGCAGGCATTTTAAGAACTGTTAAATCTGTTAAAGTGTCAAATAAGAATGCTATAACAAGTCAAATTGATTCAATTTAAGGTAATTCACTCAACAACAAAAAAAAAGGTATTACGACATGCTAGTTTTGAATTCAAGATGAGAATGTCGATTAGTTTGTCCTTTTATGCTCCATGGGAAAAAACATGTGGTTTTGAAATGACAAGTGTGAGTGAATAATGACAGAATTTTCATTTTTGAGTGAGCTATGCCTCCATTTCCAGACTGCACAAGCATAATAATTTTATGTATAATATTTATTAGTATGGAGCCCTGTACATGTCACGATTGACAATGATTTAACTAAATTAAAACGAGGGGGGGAGGGGGGATTACTACAACGTGGCCACAACTTTTAAACAAATGAACAAGTCTCAGGAATGAATTTACTTCATTTGTAGCAACAACATCTTTTTTTTCTTCCTCATGTTATGTGCAAGGCCCTGTATATTAGTGCAAATTTATCACCATCAACATTCTTTTTTTACCATTTCCATTATAAGAACTCCAATTTCATTTCATGATGTATTGCATTTAGTTTACCTTTGACATTTGTTTAGATACACATTCCCTTCACTTATGCATAAACAAGAAAGTTGCACATTTGTCTCTTCGTTAAGTAATCTAAATGAAAATAAAATTCATGTTTAATGTTTTTAGAAAATGTTACAATATCCAATTTTCAAGGGTTTATACCCAAAACTATGACGGTGGCTATTAATGAGAAGTTTACTTATACTCACCACCCTCTCAGTCTCCAGAGCATATGACATGTCAGAAAAAGGCTCCCGAAACTTGAAGAATGATTTCTTCCACTCATAGTTGAATATATGGAACGTGTTCCCAAATAAAATATTCCTTAAACTCTGTATGAGTGACGAAGCAAAATACAATATGTCAAAATAATAATAAAAAACCATGGGGGGAGGGTATTTTTTATTTGTTTACAATAAAAATCAACACCCGGATCAAGCTAACACCACTGAAATGTAGGTTTGCAATCTTATTATTTTATCATTATATTTAACTTTTTTTCTCTACGACATTCTGGTGGATTTTTTTCACCCATTTAGTGGAATTAGCAGTAGTTATGACTAGACTAACCAGATCTATTGCTTACAGTTCTAATAAATAAATGATGAGTCAATATCCTGTCTTTTGTCTCCGGGGCACACATATATACACACAGCTCAAGTCTGTTATGAGACACATGGGAGGCATGAGAGCAGAGGGTCAAGTGACAGGGTCATGTTCCACGACTCACCACCGCCAGCTCTGGTGACAGCGGTTGCCCACCCAGACTCGGAGACACTGTGAGGGTTCGAGGAATGGAGTAGGGCGCTGTGAACTGCTCGTTCTGTGCTCCGATGTGATGGGCCGAGGTGGCAGGTCTAGAGGAGTCGTCACTGTCCTCTTCAGATTTGATCTTCTCACTAGGTCGCTATACAAGTGATAAAGTCCAGTTGTTACAGTATACCTTCTACCTTGTCTTGCCATTAAATTACTTTTATTATATAATCACAAAACATATTTTTTTAGGTTGTCTGACAAATCCCAGCAGACACACAACGTCATAAGACGTTGATATTTGGTTACGATTTTCATTTTCAACCAAAATGCAACGTCTGTCTGACGTCATGTCCAACGTCTACCTGACGTTACATAGACGTCCGGTGCCTGCTGGGATCACTGCATATAGGATCTTGGTTTATTTTAATTTTTTATTTATTTGTTTGTTTGTTTGCAAACAACATAATTATTCAAAACTTCTGACCAGGTTAAGAAATGATAATGCTTATAAAAAAAACCTCTCTTATGCTCACCAAGGCTGCATTCATTTGACAACAATATAGTAAAAATATTAATAGCTTTAAAGAATGTTACATTCAAAAGAACTGATTTCTGTTGTAAAATATTTAAAAATCGGTTTAAAAAAATTATAAATTTCTGACACTTTTGATCAATTTTATATTTCCGTGCCGTAAAAAAAAAAGTATTCATTTCATTTTGATCCATCCATCAATCAATCAATAAATCTTACACTAAACTTACCAGTTTCCACAAAAATATTAAGCAGAAAAAAAAAAATGCTTTGCCATCACAGGAATAAATTGCATTTTAAAATATATTAAGACAGAAATCGGTTCTTTTAATTTTTTTTTTAATTTTTACTGTATTTTTGATCAAATAAATGTAGCATAAGTGAGCAAAAGAGACTAGAAAAATAAGAAAAAATAACAATTAAATAAACAAAAAACTTAATTGCTCTTAATTATTCCAAACTCTTGACCGGAAGTGTACAGTATATATAGGTTATATCACAATTTTTGTTTCAATTTATATTTACACATTTGAAGGTGAGGCCTACACAGATGTGGAGTAACAAGGTTTTTCAATAAACTACTTAAAATCTCACTTTTATCCAATGATAATCAACTTTTATTTTTGATGATCAAAGTAGCCCTAGATCTAATATTTTTGTTACATTTTTGAACATAACATATAAATATTACTTATACATTTATATTCTGTCTATTTCTAACCTCTCCTTATAACTCTTCAAACAACAGAAATCCCAAAAGCACTGTTTCTAATCTTATTAAGATGCCAGGTTTGAGATGAATGAGCCATCATCAGTAGATAACTCACATTTTGGTTTCTCTTCACCTCCTCTTGAAGAAGCTCTATGTAGCTCAGCCTGGAGTGCTGCAAACTCTTGATGGTTTGCAGAAGGTCCTGATAAGCCGTCATGATGGCTTTTACATGCACTCTACTACTGCATGTATATTCGCTTTCACACATGACATTGTGTGGATATGCCTAGTAAACTGCCTTAGAGGTAATGTGGTAGCAAACATACACCTCTCCTCCAGTCTGTGATACTGAGTTTGTTGAGAGGATTGCAGCCACGCAGGCACACGCATACTCTCATCTGATTGGCTGACTGCGTGTCATGGGAGAAATGACATACAGCCACCTGAGAGCACAGGGTCTGAAGTATCAATTATCGAAATATCAGACTTAACCACATAAGAATGGCATAAGCACACGGGACGTTATATTTACATTCGCACCATTTAAGAGGTGTTCACACAGATGCGTTATTGCATTAAAAACCAGCTGCAAGCACAATAGAATGCATCAGAACACAAGTTAGGAGACGTGTTTTCAAATATTAAGCAGAAACATTTCACCACAAAATTTAAGTTCCGTCATCATTTACTCACCCTTGAGATAGGATGTCTGCCTATATACACTTTACAAAATATTGACTATAAGCCTCCAAAAGTATTCCAATGTAATATAAATTCATTCACAAAACAGACTTAAGTATCAGCACATCAGAATATAGCACAGAGTTTGTATATTACTTTTATTTAAATTTTTCATTTTGAGTCTTGAGTAACCATTAATTAAAGGGATACTCCACCCCAAAATTAAAATTTTGACATGTCAGATCGATTAAGTGATTAATGACAAAATTTTCATTTGGGGTGGAGTATCCCTTTAACCTTCTGGTATTGTTCAGTAATTTTTGACTGAAAAATTTTACGTTTTGCTTTTTTAGAATTTTTTTTCTACATCGGAATGGTACGAAACGTGGTAAGGGTTCTGGCACTTCGTATGTGAAAAAATAAATAAATAAAAATCATGGACATGATTCGAAAAGGTTAAACGGTCTGGAAAAAAAATAAAACACTTGTCACACTTGAACCGCTTTTCCACCGAAATTACCTGGAACAATTTGTGCCAAGAACTTTTTTTCCCGCAGACCTGATGCTGTCTGCGTTTCCATCGCGGTCTAAAGTACCGTGAAGATTAGGAAAATAGTCTGGTGACGTAGGTCTGTGCGCGTTTCTCAATACCAAGTGCGCAAATTTCAGACTTGCGTCCTCGGTAGTTCAGACTTCGCGAGTTCGACTCGGGAGTGTGAACTCCCGGGGACGGAACAACGCAATTCCCGTAATTCTGCAAATGGAACAGCAGCGTACTTGATAACGTCAATCAGCTCGCCTCGGCTTCTGCAATTTTCCTCACTGTATTTACAATAAGACGAAATCGGCGAAGCACATTTTCAAATAGGCGCTGTCTTTATAAATAAACCGCAGATTTTAGTTTAAAACAACTACATTCTCACCTGAAATACTCTTCAAACTACATTTCATGACACAATAACAGTAATATTTTGACAATTATGCGAATATGGTGGTTGAAATACAATGCTGCGTGAACTCAACCAATCAGCATGTTCAGCGCCCAAGTCCCGCCCCCAAAAGTTCCGGACCTTTAAAAAAGTACTGCGGCCCTGTCCCAAATGGAGCACTTCATTTGCACTTGCAGTTTTACGGACTTACAATGGCCGCCGCGTGCACATGTCCGTTAAGTCCACGAGCGTCCGTTATGTGCCCTCGATCTGCACTTCTGCCGAGCCCGCACTGGTGGGGTTTAGGGTTTAGAGGGTTTAGGGTGCCATTTCCCAAATGGCACCCTAAACCCTCGCGGTCTTCCTCTGAGTCCGCACTTTCGTGACGTAATGCTGCTTTTTACTGTCGGGTAGAAGTCTGCTGTGGAGCTCGCCCCAGTGCGGGCTTGGCAGAAGTGCGGATCGAGGGCACATAACAGCAGCAAAGGGGGCGCTCACGAGCACCCTTCTGAATGCTAAAATGATGAATGGGACACCTTATGGTCTCGTGGACTTAACAGACACACGTACGCGGCAGCCATTGTAAGTCCGTAAGACCGCAAGTACACTTTCTGAGGGGTACATTTTTACTAAACTTTATTTAGATCCTGGTTCCTGCGTGGAAACACACCGAGTACCGGCCCAAAGTCCTTAGTTCCTGGGGAAAGTTCCTGCGGTGGAAAAGGGCTTTTGTACTTGAATTTGAATGGAATGGGAAGTGAATTTCATTTGGTAGAAATGTTTACAGCACTCAAACAAATTTTTGAGATAAGGTCATTTTTTAGATATCAACCTCAAATTTGGAACACAACTTGTTTTTGTATTTATGTCTGATTTTCTCAGTTTTAGAGTAAACCATGTTTTGGGAGAAAAATTGTAAAATAGTATTTTTGTGCATTTTTAATAATAATAAGCCTAAAATTCAACATCGTTTTTTTTTTTTTCATTTCAGCAATAATCTAGCAAGTGTCTTTTTCAAGAGACCATAAAATATCATAGAATACCCCTAAAAATGCAACATATTTAAAAAAAAAAACATTAACAAACTAAAATACATAACTAAAATATAGAACTATAGAAATATAGATTCATGTTTTGAATCATACCCGTTGGGAACGATGTGAAAGGGAATAAATGATGACACTTTTGTCATTTTGAGCTAAACTAGTACATTTTTGCTTTAAAACACAGCGCTTGTGAACGCATCCTGGGTATATGTCTAAATTAGAAATAGAAAACATTTAGCAATCCAAAAATAAATAAATAAAAAAATACTACTAAGACTTACTTTAACATAGCCCTGTGGTAATTCCAACCTGAAAGGTAAAAACAGGTGAGTAAACATGGAGGGTCGTTGGGCAGCAGAAGACAGCAGACAGTGTGCGTGCGAGCGTACGTACCCGTGGGAGTTAAATATCTCTCTCCATTTACCCAGTTCCGCGGTCTGCTGGAGGATTTCATCTATTTCACTGCTCGCCTCCACATCAGTGTCCATCTGCAGGTGACAGCAAACATCACACCAGCGTTTAGTTCGAGTCCCAACTTTCCTGCCTCGTGTTCCGCAGGATTCCAGGTGAAAGAGTCTCACAGCTCCCCCAGGAACACAAAATAAAAGAATATACAAGTGAGGCAAGCGCCTTGTTGCTTAGGCTGCGTGCAGACAGGACGCGTTCAGGCGTACAATTTCTTTGAGCGTTGCGTCTTTTGAACACGAGAGCGCGTCCTGTGTGAGCGCGTTATTATTGTGAACATTAGTGGAACGATACAGTAAGCCTACATTTATGCACTCTTAAAACGGATGTGTTCAAAACAACACAACCTGTGTTATAACTTAACACACGTGTGTCAGTTAACAGCTTGTGGAGTGATGTAGGCAGCAATGTGATTGGATGATAGTCAACCTGAAAGGTAAAAACAGGTGAGTAAACATGGAGGGTCGTTGGGCAGCAGAAGACAGCAGACAGTGTGCGTGCGAGCGTACGTACCCGTGGGAGTTAAATATCTCTCTCCATTTACCCAGTTCCGCGGTCTGCTGGAGGATTTCATCTATTTCACTGCTCGCCTCCACATCAGTGTCCATCTGCAGGTGACAGCAAACATCACACCAGCGTTTAGTTCGAGTCCCAACTTTCCTGCCTCGTGTTCCGCAGGATTCCAGGTGAAAGAGTCTCACAGCTCCCCCAGGAACACAAAATAAAAGAAAATACAAGTGAGGCAAGCGCCTTGTTGCTTAGGCTGCGTGCAGACAGGACGCGTTCAGGCGTACAATTTCTTTGAGCGTTGCGTCTTTTGAACACGAGAGCGCGTCCTGTGTGAGCGCGTTATTATTGTGAACATTAGTGGAACGATACAGTAAGCCTACATTTATGCACTCTTAAAACGGATGTGTTCAAAACAACACAACCCGTGTTATAACTTAACACACGTGTGTCAGTTAACAGCTTGTGGAGTGATGTAGGCATCAATGTGATTGGATGATAGTTAACACATATTGTGTTGGGCACACTGTGTTGTTTCTCTCTCTCTCGCTCTCTCTCTCACTCTCTTTCTTTTTACACATGATCAACTTAAAATTACACAAAATGTGCTAAAATGGCCATAACACAAAAAATGTGTTATTAATGAACACGTCCTTTTTGAGAGTGGAATATAGTAGTAGTTTTAAACATTACTTTGTGAATTAAGCTTAAGTTGTGGAAGGCATATTTAGATGTGTTGCAGTACAGCAGGCAAAAACATAAAAAATAAATAAAAAGCAGAGTTGCAGTGAATATAGTCTACTGATTCACTTACCTCAATTCTCTGTACATTAGTGCAGAAGTTTATGGTTGTTTCAGATTTTCTTGCTATAGCCTATAATGAAGTCTAGGTTATTCAAGTAATAGTACAATAGATAAATCAACAGATTAACATTAGTAATTAACATTGTTATTTAATGTGTGAATCTGCTTGCATGAAAAAGTTCAGTAGTTTTTATACATCAAATATGACCCAAACACTGAAATAAATGAACTTTTCCATGACATTCTAATATATTGAGATGCACCTGTAGTCTCTCACACACGCTATTCTCAATGAGTACAGTATTATAAACAACTGTACTAAGGCAACAAATAATTTGACATAAGAGGATTTTTTATGTATGTATGTGTGTATGTATGTATTTAGTTAGTTAATTGGTTAGTGATTGATTGATGTTGACTACATTATAATGAAGATCAGTGAAATCCAAACTAAAATTGTAGCTTGAAGATGTACAAGCTTCATTTAGTCATATAACATTAATTTGTCAAGCGTTATAAAATGCCATAAGTAATATAAAATTAAGTCAATTACAAAATAATTTAATTATTAGCAATTTAATTTAATAGTTTGGGCTCTGTTGTTAATTGTAACTTTTAAAATTAAAGTAATGTGCAAGTAATCGCATTCCCTATATAGTTACCGGCATTAACAGAACTAGACTTTTTATCCTTAAGAAATGTTAAATTAGAAGCAACTTGCTTCATTTTTTCCCTCCTGCTTTACCGAAAATGTATATATAGAGCAAGTGTATAAAATGTAGAAGTTCACAAAGCTTAGTCTTTACAAAATCATCCACTTGCTCTTTGGTTGCAGCTCCATCTACGATGCATTGTTGACACTGATGCGTCTGCTTGGCAAGGTTTTCAACATAAGCTGCATAACAGATTTCAATAGCAAAAGCAGAAGCAGAAGCAAAAGCACATGCATTTGGAATGCATACCAAATGATGCATATCAAATATGATCAAAATGCAAATGCTGACATATGATGAACACACTTTCTGGTTAACCAGCAATCGAGAAAAATATGACTGTATGCCTCTATTTGGTTCTGTGCGCCGGAAATAAAGTGGTGATGCGTGCAAAGACTGAGCGGTCATGTTTGAGCTTTCTCACGGAATATAACAGCAAACTGAAAAAAAAGGACAATAGTGATACTGATACTGAAAACTTGGAATATTTGTAAAGCAACAGATTATGACGTTATAAGAGTTTGCTTTAAGACTAATTCTGAAATATTCATGACTGAATGTACTCGTCAGCCAATTCAACTGAATTCAACTTTCAAAATAACTTTGAATAGAAAGTTGAGCTGCTAATTCTGTATTGCTTTAATTCAAATATACTTGATTTACCGTTCATTTATTTGTCACAGACTCTGAATCACTTTTAAATTGAGTCAACCTAAATCTGTGTCACACAACCCCAAAAAGAGAAGCCATACCTTATCTCTTCTTCAGAGATGAGTATCAGAATGCGGTTCAGGATAAAGTCCTCTAAACTCTGACAAAAGTTCAAACCTCAGTGTGAACCAGGTCACCAAGACATGGCTTATATACCAGACACTTTCTATTCAGGAGGCAGACAGACACATGGCTGCACAACATGACAGAGAGCCTCCTTTCATTTTACAGTTTCCTGGCAGCAGGTGGAGTATGTTTCTTTTCTGTTGGTCTGAATTCAGTGCTAACAAAGCAGTGCTCTTTCATGATGTCTTGAGTGATGAGAGCTGCTTTTCTCTTCTTTCACAGCATTGTTCCTGGATGCATAAAACCTCCCAAACATATTTATAAATGTACATAAAATGTTCGTAAATGTACAAACTTTATACTATACTGTACTATGTTGTCTGTTGCATTATAAAGAAAGTGAAACTAGAATATCTCATATGATTTAAAGGCACAGAATTCATATTGACCAGAAAAGCTGCAGTCCAATAACAATCACGAAAAACAAAGTGTCAGAATGCATACAGCACATCATTGTGTACTTTTGTATATATATATTTTTTTTTTTGTATTTTTGGCCCCTTTCATTCTTATTACTTTTTACACTCATTTTTAATTATTATTATTAATCCACTTTAATTTAATTCTCAGTTTGAAAATAGCATTCGAGAACATTTCAGTGTTTACATACCAAACACTGATTTATTAAACATCACATTATATTATGAATAAGTGCACATTGGCACAACGCGAGTGTCTAAACACACAGGAGACAAATAAGAAGAATTTATGAAATATGCAAATACAATAAAATTATACAATATCAGTTAAACGTGGAAAAGTTAATGAGAACATTAAATCCATATTGATCATCAAATAAGTGATAAATCAATATGAATTGCTTCATCTGTCTGGTATTCTAAAGCCACGGTTATAGTTGGATGCATATCAATTAGATGCAACATCATTTTATTATATAAATAATTGTTTATGCATTTACATGCATGTATATTTAAATATCTAGGCATATTTAAAAACATAAATTTGAAGTAAACTAAACAAATGAGATTTTTTACAATATTTTATTTAATCTCATTTTAAGTAATGCAACATGTTTTTTTTAATGGTTTTAGCTATTTTTGCTAATACTTTTAATTGGTGAGTTGTAGTGAATTAATAAAGTCAAACAAACTTATTTTGGTGCACTGTTCTGTTAAAAATGTGCCTGTACTATTTTTTAAAACAAATGGTGCTTGGTTTGATTTTGTTATGTAATGCAAAGACATTCATGCATATTTAAGTGTGGCTTAAGTGTCAAAACAGTTTCTGGGGTCACTGCAGAATTGTCAATCGCATCCCTTTCTGATTATAAAAGATCCGCAACCAAAGGAAACTGTCACGTTCCCAGCCAGACTGGAAACTACAGGGTGTTTTCATCAGCCGTTTGAAATCGTGAGCGTTGATTGTCTGAGTGATTGACAGAATGAATGCCTCCCCGCTGCGAGATAAGACACCAAGCATCTGCAAGTTCATCAATGGCTTAAGAGGCTCAGATGTGTTCAGCTGTAAACAAAACGGATGCCGCTCTTCGGAAGACTCCTATTGAGAAGTGCTAGTCGCTGCGGTAGGATGTCGTGTGCAGGGGAGGAAGTAGAACAAAAGAGCTGGTCAGTACATGAGATCCGCCGCTCCTGTGCTCGCATCAGACTCTTTGGCCTCCTGAAAGGGGAACTGGATCCCGGCCAGGCGGATGAGCAAGATGTTGAGGCCGTGCATGAGGAAGGTGAGGAAGACGAGCCAGAAGGATCTGTCGTACCTCTCGTTTTGCGTCTTGTAGACGAAGCTGGCATCGTTGAAGTTGAAGATGATCTCGGTCAGGTGGTGCAGCTTCACCTCCGAGGAGAACAGGATGAGGACCATGCAGGCGCACAAACCTGACAGGAAATAGAATGATAGATAAAAGCATACATAAAATGCATAATAAACAAAAACTCTTCTGAAGGAGATGAAAATGCTGTCATTATTTTCATGTTTTCGACCATGCAGTGAAAGCCAATGGTCTCCAAAACAACACTGGGCCCTTACTGACTTTCTCACTTAATACAGGTTTGTAATGAGTTAGACCAAATGACTCATATTTGGTTGAACTATTAACACCCTTTAAATAAGAAAAGCCTCAGAGCAACCATTGTTTGAGTTTAGCTGTATTCTTGACGCTTAGGTTCTTACCACATCCCTTCACTATAGAGGAGCTTCGTTTACCTTGCCATTTAAAAATGCATTTTATCTTGGGAAGTATAAGTGATACTTTAAACCCATTTCGCTTTTTAGGGCTTTCAAATACAGCCCTAAATAAAAGTCTGTCTGCCCCTTTTTATGCAGTCTCCAAAAGGGCAAAAAAGTACCATAAAAAGGGCAGTGAGCAACATATATATATATATATATATATATATATATATATATATACTGTATATACTACCATTCAGAAGTTTGGGGCTAATTTTTTAAGACTCAAATGAATACTTTTATTCAGTAAGAATTCATTAAAATGAACAAAAAGTGACAGTAAAGTCTTACGTTGTTACAAAAAAAAAATAGTATTTTGAATAAATGCTGTTCTTTTGAACTTTCTATTCATCTGTTTGATCCTGAAATAATAGGTATCACGGTTTCCAAGAAATAAAAAAAAAAGCACAGCTGTTTTCAACAACGTGATAATAATAATCAGAAATGTTTCTTGAGCAGCAAATTGGCATATTGTAATGATGCTGAAAATCCAGCACTGATCACATAGATAAATTACATATTAAAAATATATTTTAAAATATATTCAAAAACAGGTAGAGGTATTTTTAATTATGATAATATTTCACAATATTACTATTTCGACTGTATTTTTGATCACATAAATGCAGCCAAAAAACACATCACATAAATGCAGCCAATGAGAAAAAAAAAAAAAATCCTACCAACCCCAAACTTCTGAACCAAAATATATGTATTTTAAGTGCAAATATAACCATATTCAAAATGTAAAATTAATTGTGCCAATACTGTTTTTTTTTACCGCCCTGTATTAATCAGTGTAAAAATAAAAGGACACTTGATATGCATTTGCTTAAAATAAAAATAAAGTTAATTGTTGTTATGTATGTACACTCTAAAAAATGCTGGGTTAAATAAACAACCCAACCGCTGGGTCAAAACAACCCAATAGCTGGGTTTATCCCTTTTTAACCCAGTGCTGGGTTTGTCCCTTTTTAACCCAGCACTGGGTTATATTTAACCCAGCATTTTTTAGAGTGTATTTATATAACAACAATTAACTTTATTTTTATTTTAAGCAAATGCATATCAAGTGTCCTTTTATTTTTACACTGATTAATACAGGGCGGTAAAAAAAAACAGTATTGGCACAATTAATTTTACATTTTGAATATGGTTATATTTGCACTTAAAATACATATATTTTGGTTCAGAAGTTTGGGGTTGGTAGGATTTTTTTTTTTTTTCTCATTGGCTGCATTTATGTGATGTGTTTTTTGGCTGCATTTATGTGATCAAAAATACAGTCGAAATAGTAATATTGTGAAATATTATCATAATTAAAAATACCTCTACCTGTTTTTGAATATATTTTAAAATATATTTTTAATATGTAATTTATCTATGTGATCAGTGCTGGATTTTCAGCATCATTACAATATGCCAATTTGCTGCTCAAGAAACATTTCTGATTATTATTATCACGTTGTTGAAAACAGCTGTGCTTTTTTTTTTATTTCTTGGAAACCGTGATACCTATTATTTCAGGATCAAA
>NW_015652189.1:66763-77191 GCF_001515625.1 Sinocyclocheilus rhinocerous | reverse complement strand
ATGTACACTCTAAAAAATGCTGGGTTAAATAAACAGCCCAACCGCTGGGTCAAAACAACCCAATAGCTGGGTTTATCCCTTTTTAACCCAGTGCTGGGTTTGTCCCTTTTTAACCCAGCACTGGGTTATATTTAACCCAGCATTTTTTAGAGTGTATTTATTTAATTTTTTAACACAATTTAACAAAAACCAAATGTACTTCCACTTATAACATAGGTAGTTCCAGTACTAGCTGCAGTTATTAATTATTATTATTTTTAATACTGACACTATTCTTACTTCCCATTATCTGCAAGCGATTCTGCTTTATGTTTGAGTTAATGGTGTTCAGTTGTGTGGACAGGTCAAATGCTCTATTAGAGTGCCATCAGTACACACACAACAGAGGCACCTGACACTAGAGATGCAGTGGAAATCTGGCCAGTTCCACCAAGCGCATTCATTTCCATCACTTTATTTATTTATCATCCAATTCTCTCTTCTCAGTATAGCTGAGATCACTTTCTCACTACTAACAGAGAGATATTAACAAT
This sequence comes from Sinocyclocheilus rhinocerous, assembly GCF_001515625.1. Lineage (NCBI taxonomy): Eukaryota > Metazoa > Chordata > Actinopteri > Cypriniformes > Cyprinidae > Sinocyclocheilus > Sinocyclocheilus rhinocerous. The sequence continues at coordinate 76,658 of NW_015652189.1, read as the reverse complement.
CGCAGAGGCTCGTTTTTACCGTGCTTCAGAAAAGAGCCTGTCTAAATGGATGTATGCATGAAATATTTATAACATACTGTCTTCAGGATTTTTTCTCAAGATTCAAGAATTCAAGCTGCTATTTATTGACCTGGTAAAAGCTCTACTTTGACATAACATTAACAGTGATTCTTTTTATTTGTGTAAATGCTTGAAATATGTATAATTTTATCACACACACACACACACACACACACACACACACACATATATATATATATATTGTTTTGGTTATGAACTTCTGTAGATTTGTTTATTATATTTACCAAGTTATTTTATTTACTAAATTATTATTATTATTATTTCATTTTTAATGAATGATTTGGACTGGATACACTGAAAAAAATGTACTTTAAATCAATTTTCACTCAGAAATTGCTAGTAAATTTCAGAAATTATTACAGAGAAACAGCAATTATCATACTGAATTAAACATTACATTTTGAAGTAAAAAGACTGAAATGGTATTTTCTTAGGTATTTTTTTCATTTATTTTGTTTTTATTTATTAAGTAAGAATTTTGTTTATTTATTAAGTAAGAATTCATTAAATTGATCAAAACTGACAATACATTCTTAAATTTTTTACAACAAAAAAAGTGTTTTGAATAAATTCTGTTCTTTTGAACTTTCCATTCATCTATTTGAAAAAAAAAAAATCATTATAATTTTTACAGTGTAGTAAAGGAAATCTGGCATGTACGTGTGGTAATTTTTTTAATGTTGTTTACAAAGTATCCTAAAATGAACTTCATGGAGTTGGTTTAAAGAATGTAATAAGTGAGAATCATTTAGTTTTGATTGGTTTGATGATAATTTGATGAGTTTAATCATAGTAGTAATAAAGAACACAATGTAAAAAAATATTTTTCAAAGTAGTAAATAGGACAAATACATAATTTAATGTTCCTTCTATTATTATATCTAAAATGTATTACAAATTTCTGAGTGAAAAAAAAGTTTAGTGTTTATTGTTCATGGTACTCTAGGTACAAACTTGTCTGTGTGCGTGTGTGTGTGTGTGTGTGTGTGTGTGTGTGTGTGTGTGCGTGTGTGAGCAAAGACTTACAGCTTATCATGTTCCAGAGGTAAAGGCCCTGGGGTCCATGCAGTGTCTCATATGGGCTTCCGAAAGCATTGTAAAAGAAGAAAGCACAGGACACCGAGGAGAAGACGATGAGCACCGCGCAGAAGAAGATCACGCTCACATGGAGACTGGCCGGACCCACGTCCATCAGGTCAGGGAAAACTACACAGAATAAAGAGGTTTCTAACATGATCTCCATCGTTTGAGTCCTAATTTAGGATTGGTGTTTTTGAATCAGCTTTTAATTTGTCATCAACGTCTTCAAACTATTGTGAGTGACTATGTTTGATTTTGACTTTGGCCCTTATCTCCGAATAATTTTGAGGATAAGATTTCAGTATAGTATGTATGAAAATTGATTTTAATCATTAAAAGTAATCTCTGATCATATCTGTCCACAATTTGCATGCATCTCACTGTGAGTAAAAACAAATTTACGATGACAATATTCTTTTGTTCTGCTAAAAGTCTGGCTCTCGAATCTGGGGCTTTTCCAGATCTCATTAGGAAAGAATGAATCATTGTACATGAAGCTGTCATGAAAGATCAATCTGAGACCCATTCAAAACCCCATCAACGAGACGAGTCCCTCCCAAAACTCGAGAAAAAACAACTGAAAAACTAAAATCTGATCAACTGAACAATGAATCAGATGTCTCTTGAAACAGCCCCTTAGACTCTTTTAAATCTGTTAAATCTATAGTCAGAAGGGGGTTTACTTGCTATGCATAAAATACGTAGGAACATTTTTCTAAAGCAAAAGATTGATGATGACTTAAAAAATGTGATGTGTTTGTGAAGGTCATTTTGAAATAGGTTTGTTACACATCAGTGGACTCAAAACGTAGTTGGACCTTTAAAGGGTATTGAATTGAAAATTCGGTCATCATTGTCGTTCCAAACCTGTATATCTTTCTTTCTTTCATAGAACACAAAGGAGAAACTTTGACTAACATAATGGTTGATCTTTTCCAAGCATTTACAAAAGCTTTTAATGCTTCATAAAGGATGCAAAATCAGTATAAAAATATAATGAAAGTAGTCCATATGACTCATGCACTATGCCATATAATAACATTAAGGATCAATATTCAAAAAAAGTCATTGCATTAGATACAAAATAACAAAGCACACGTGGTACCTGCAAAGGAATGATGCAAGAGCTTTTCTGATCACTAACTTGACTTTTCTGAGCAGTTTTTGCAGTGACCTTTAACCAACTTTCAGCGTGATTTGAAGTCACTTCCCTTCAAGTTCACACATGTGCTCAGTACATTAACTGATAGGTTCCACTATTTGATTAGGATCCACACAGATCACAATACTTTCTTCATTTTGTACAGCTTATCTATTGTTTTATGACTTAAAATAAGTTTGTTAATTGTTATGATTGTTATTTATTGTAATGCAACAAGGGTAGGCCTACTACTCAAGTGTCCAAACACTTTTAGAGAAGCTGTATATGCACATGTATTACAGTATTACCGTTTTCTTATATTGCATTTCTGTGTGGTCTAAATAATAAAACTATTTAGATTTCTGGTGTGCTTATAAACACTTGTACTGTTCTTTTCTTAAAAGCATAGCTCACCCAAAAATGAAAATCCTGTCATGTTTTTTTTTTTCTGTCAGTGAAGAAAGAAACTTCCGAAAGAAAAGGGTGAATAAAAAAAACAAGTATAGAAATGGTACCTTTAGGGGTGCAACATTTTGTCCCTATAAGGGACACCTTTTGTACCTTCTTTACTCCTAAAGTGTAAAAAAAAAAAAGATGATATTTAGATGAATGTTGGTAACCAAACAGTTGCTGGTAGCCATTGACTTCCATAGCAGGGGAAAAAATACTATGGACGTCAATGGTTAGCCTAGCAACTGTTTGGTTCCCAACATTCTTCTAAATATCTCATTTTATGTTCAGCAGAAGAGAGAAACTCATACAGGTTTGGAACAGCGTGAGGGTGAATAAATGGTGACAACGTTTTCATTTTTGGTTGCACTGTCTTAACCCATTTAATCCTACCGCTCACAATAGTGACCGTAAAAAAAAAAAGAGGTTTTAATTTATAAAGCTCTAAAAAAAAAAACTTACTGACTGATGTTTTAGTGCACTTCCTGCAAATATCGATTAAATAAATAAATAAAGGTTCTCAATTAAATATGTGCAGTTTCACATGGTTAGTGCAAATTGTCACAGAGCAGTTTATTTCCTGTCTGCACCTTGAAAAGATGATGGCTGCATCAAAGCTCCAAAAACGAAAGGCTAACATAAAGATATGACAATGATTTTTGGTACACATTATCTTTAGGGTGTCTAGTATTAATATATTAATGCACATATATTCAGTTTTGTTGAGTGTGCATGGTCATAGAATGAGTAAACATCTTGATGGTCACAATAGTGACCGGTGGGATAACGGTGAATTTAGGTATACAATATAAATCCAATTGCAGTTGTTGAAAATTGCACTAAAATGTTGCAATGACAAAATATTGCACTAAATTAAAAGTTTAAATGTAACAAATAATTTACAATATGTGGTAATACTGGTAGCACTAATATAAAAATTTTATGATATATGTTACAAAAAAGTAAAAATTTTGAAATATGCTGATGGTTGTATTTTTTGTCTTTTATCTCAGCATTCCTATTAATGTTTTTTAATAAGGTTTTTTTTTAAATGTACAATAGTAACCCTAGAATGTGATCAAACAGTTTAAAGATATATAATATTTTTTTTTTATGACTGCAGAAATATGTTAATTCAGTAGCCTACACACATTATCCCACCGGTCACAATTGTGACCGACCATAAAACACAATTTTTCACACACTTTTCCAAAAAGAAAGAAAAAAAAAGTTACTGATTATTTCAAAGGGTTTACTAATGACACATCATTTGGATATTTTCATGTACCTTGGAAACAAAATTGGGATTAAACGGGTTGATATGACTAAATTACTCACAAGCGAAATAAAAGGGTCTGTCTCCCAGACCACACTGTTTCATGCCCTGGCCGTGGAAAAGTCCGTAGTTCGTCCTTCCGATGAATTTCTCCAGCTCTGCTCCGGACGCGTTGACGATCTGCGCGCCCGTCTTGCACAGAACCGCCGCTTGAACCCAAAACTGCGTCCCCATCGCGGCAGCCACGACCAGAACACAACCAAAGCAAAGCACGCCAGCGACAGAGAATATAATTTGCTTTTGACGGCTAGGCATTATGTTTGACAGAGCGCAGCCACAGTAATCAATGGATATCCACAGAATAACGCGCAACGGCGATCTTCCTATAATCCAACATGGGAAAGGACATTGTGCTGTTGTCGATTTCCCCTTTAAGTCTAACCGAATGCTATAAAACGATCCCTAATGCTAGGTAGCACATGTTGGCCGAGTAAAGTTGGATCCCAATGTCTTCTCTGGATAGAGTTACGCCAAGCGCCTTCACCGTCCTCCGTCTCCAAGCAACCGGGTTGAATGTCTCGCGCCATCTCTGGCTGCATTTAATAGGGTTACAGTTTATTATGTGTGGTATAATAGCGGGCTAGCTAAATGTATGAATATGAAATAATATCCCAAGTAAATAATAGCCATGCCCGTTTTGACTTAGCCTTCACTAGGCTAAACACTAGACACACAGCATGTCATCAGAGCAAACATGATGTAACCTTCAATGCAAAAGGTCATTAATCAGAAAGAGACTCGGGAGAGAAATAAGACATTATTAAATGTGATAACAATGATTTATTAAAACTAAAATAGTTAAAAGAGTAAAACAAAATAAAAACATTTCTTTATAATCAACCCTTATAATTTGAGAAACATAGGCTTTATCCGAAATCGCCCCTGTACCCTTAAATAGGGCACTATATATTTGAGGGGACAGCCATTTGTAGTGGTGTCCGAAACCATAGTAGACATTTTTGAGTGCACTCATGCAATGCACCGCAAAAACGAGTGTACAACTGATGCTCAAAGGCTAGAGAATACCCATAATGCACTGTAAGAGTCGCACCAGATGATGGCACCCACAGATGAATCATCCACCCATTCATTTTACTAAGCACTCGTTCACGGCATAATACAGAGTAATACAACACAGGAATAAATTCACTGTAAATTGATTATTATTTTTTTTAACCTATACATTTAACTTATACATGGAATACAATTTCCATGACAGAGTTCAAGATAAATCCTTTAATCTTACTACTGGAGCGGCCAGTTTGCCAGTTTCAAATGATTATTAAACTGCAAGCACAAACTATGCAAAAGCGGCAGTCCTTCCGGTGCCTTCAGTGTGTGAGCGTGATTTGACCAAGTACAACATGTTCCTAAATCAACATCCTTGTTGATCCTGGAACATCATTCCAATCAACCAATCAGAATTGAGGGATAACTTTTCAGGAAATGTCAGTTTTAGGCTTACGATTAGGTACTTCTACACTCTTGTTAATCAGCTATCATTTCCCTCTGATTTTAGGAATAAATTATGGGTAAGGTTAGGTTTAGGGGTAGGGATTGGGTTAAGTCTGTATTTTTGGACAGTAATGTTGATCCAGGATCAACAAAAGATGTTGATCCAGGAACATGTCTTACTTGGCAAAATCACGGTGACCGCCGTCAGTGTCCAAATTCACTCACTTGTTTTCATTCATTCCTGCAAGTAAACTGAATTAGTGACCTGATGTAGGGAATAGTGAATGAGGGTGTAGGGGGCGATTTCGGATACAGCCATACTTAATGGACCCTTTTCGTGCGTTTCAATGGCCAATGGTGTATTATATCAGCTCTGCATCAAATTACAAAAAAAAAATAAAGTTAACACTAATGCAAGGGTGTTTCTAATGCAGCGTCTATGGGAGGGACGGTAAATTAGTTCTCTCTTCTGACTGCCATTATCAGTCTTTATCTACTTTTTTCCTTTCTTGAAAGTTGTGAAAAAACTACCGTGGAGTTTTGCTATTTGAGCAAATGGGAATGCAAAAAAATATATATTTGTGGTACTCTCCCATTCAATCCTCTGGAAATTTACCCAACTATGACGACTTCCGCTGCTCAGAAACCCGGAAATCTGAAAAAGGTCTATTTATTGATTGTCATTATGAATTTGGGATATGGAATACAACTTACACAAACAATTTCCCACTGAATAAAAAATAAATAAAACAAAAACATATTCAATTTCATGCTTGAGGTGCGGTTGTCCTTGTGATGGTAGAAGTCCGAGTCCTGGCTCTTGGTCCTTTTTGTATATAAGTACAATTAAACACCTCAGAGCATCATTGTACAGTACATCTTCTGTAGATTTAGTTATGTTTACACATATACAAAATTCTTATCAACTAGTATTGCCACAGCTTTTTTAACTGACTTTCTTTTCTCAAATAGGTCTTTGTGCATTCTTTTCCCACAGGCTTCAGTCTTCTGCTTTGTTAATTTTTTTTTTTTTTGGCTTTTCCTACATTACTAATCCACAGTTCTTTAAGAAACTCTTTCTTTACACTACATTGACATTCAGCAAATGATTTTGCACTAATACTTGGTTCATAACTCTCCTCCGGCTGAATTTTCACTCTGTGTCTGCGGTCGGAACGCTGCCTCTCTTTGAGAAGGCCTTCGTGATCTGTTGCCTGAATGCACGGCAGATGACAAAGTACAGCACTGGATCGAAGCACAGGTGCAGGATGGCGAGAAGCAGAGTCGACTCTTTAGCCAGGAACAGATTCTTCCTTAATGTGCATTCGGTGATGACCTCTATCTGCGTAAATGTGTACGGCATACGCACAGCATGGTACGGCACGAAGCACACCACGTATGCCAAGGTCACCAATGCAATGTTTATGAAGGCATGTTGGGCACTAGCCTGTTCCTCGGGGTCAGATTCACGCCGACCCCAGAGCCGCTTCAAGACCAGGCCGTTGGACAACAGCACCGCTACCGAGGAGTTGAAGAAGATGGCCATGCCCAGAAACACAGACAATGCGTGCCAATGCTTGGCGAAATCATCTTTTAAGTCTGAACACGTTAGGCCAACTTTGTCTTCAACGTTTTCTTTGATAGGGATGGCCATGTTGGGCACGTTGATGAAGAGCACGAGGAACCAGACCACCGAAGACATCAGCACCGCAAAGCCCACTTCCTGCAGTCGGAGCAGCTTGGAGCTGCGGGTGATCTGGAGGTAGCGCTGCACGCTAACGAAAGCTAGAAAGATGACAGACGCGTACATGTTGATGTAGATGAGCGGCGCACTCACTCGGCAGAGAAAGATGGTCAAACTCAGAGAATCATTGCCCAGATCTTTGGCAATCTTGACAGGTAGTGCCAACATGAGGAGGAAGTCGGACGTCAGGAGATTGATGAGGTAAACATTAATGCACTTTTTAGCACTTCGGCTGGTTATGAAGGCCCACAGCGCCACCAGGCTGGCAGCCATTCCAATCAGGAAGATGAGGATGTAGACTGTGGCGAAGGGCACCATGTTGTCGTTGACCACACAGATACTGGCATTCGAACTCTCCATTTTCAGATCTGGACTGTGTAAGCTCTAATAAATAAGTCAAATCAAGGCTGTCAAACACGAATGTTTTACTTCTCCTTTTCTTCACGTGACTATACCTTCTAAGTCTTGTCAGACCACCGAGAATAATCGAAGCTGATCTGAACACAATTCCGTCTTTCACTTCAGCAGAAAGTAAAAGGTATCAGTAGAGGAAGTGGTAGATCCCCTGTTTAAGCACGCGAAAGCATTTTCCTGTTTGCTCGCATAAGGATATGATGTCACGTATCAGCAGCAAATAGAAAATGTTATGTAGCAATCCTGGAAAGAAACAGAAATAAAAAAAATATGTTTTTACCTCCTTTTCCTGTTTTTAGTTATGTTTCACAATAATATATGAACTGTTTATATGAATGTATGCACATGCTGAAGCTGGTTTAGATGTGATGACAACAATGTGCATCAAGGCAACTGCAATCAAAGCATCAATTCAATTACATTATATCAGTTTCTTGATATTTTCTCTGGATCGCCGCACTATTAATGTTTAGTCGGAAAGATATTGTCCTTTAATATTAAAGACAGCTTCTTCCATGATAGAGAAGCTGGTAACACTTTAAAATACGGTTATAATTATTAACATTAGTTAACTACATTAGTATTTACATAGTAATTACATAGAATGACATAGTAATTACAAATGACATAGAACTAAAAATCCTAAAGCATATATATTTTTTAATCTTAATTTTGATTAGATGCATTATTATTATTATTATTATTTACAAATATATTATTAAAATCAAAGGTTATATCTGTTATTATAATTATTTACAAATACATTATTAAAATCAAAATAATGTTATATCTGTTAATATTTAATGGCCTTGAACTGACAATGAATAGGTGTATTTTCATTAACTGAAGTTTACTGAATAACTAATGTTTAATGAATAAATACTGTAGGCCTAACTAATGTATTATAAATGATTAACTAATGTTAGTAAATGCATTAACTAATAGGACCTAAAGTGTTACCAATATGTTTAGATCACCTGGCAGTCAAGTTGCTGTTTAGTAAACCATCTTGTCCTCAGTGTCCATAAAAGGAGTGTTTAAGTTGGGTTCCCATTTTGTTTCATTTAATTAAACAGAATAAATATACTAACTAACTAACTACCTACCTACCTACCTACCTAACTAACTAACTAAGTAACTAAAAAATAAATAAATAAATAATCTGCAACTGTGTTTTCACATAAGATATCTTACAAATATTCAAAGTTGCAAGCAGGTATGTTACGGTACAGTACATTAACGTTTCTACTATCAAATAAAACAGTAGCAAATGAAATTGTGCTCTTGTCATGTCTGCTTCCGCACTAATAATGCAGACAGTAAGTTAGAGTTCTTAAAATGTATATTGTTTAATAGTTTAGCAGGGTTTTGTGGTAATAACGCCTTAACTGTATGCTTTTCATTTGATATAAATATGACATATATAACAGCTACAGTTTATTTGAATTTGTTGTGCATTTTTCAGCACCTTATTCACTAACAAAGAGACCCCTCAAGAGCCAATAATTTACTCCTCGAATACCTAAAAGCCCATTGCTGATAGTCAAAGTGCAAAGTTTGTCTTTTTCTTAAAGTCACTAACTGCAACATTATGATTTCAGGACAAAAATGTAAATTAAAAGCATAACTTTGTATCTTTCTCAAAGTAATCCACAACTGCAATACAATCTGTTTGTATCCTGTGGAGCAGTGGATTCCAGGGGCCTCATTTATAAAATGTGCGTACGCACAGATTTGATCTTAGAGTGTGTGTACGCTAAAATCCCCGGCAACGTTCATATTTATAAAAACGGTCTTTGACGTGGAAAAGTATTTACCGCCACGTCAGGGTCTGAGCAGGCGTACGAACTTTTCCTTGTGGCAAAGTCTGAGTACTGCAGCTATTTGAACATCAAAGCTGCAATAATAATAAAAGCGGTGTACGTGCAAGCACCGAATTCATCATAAACAACAAAGATGCAGTGTAAGAGATTAATTGTGCAGTGTAGTCAGATTTTTTATTAACGGGAGTTTTTGCGAGATTAAACTGACCTTTTTAGTAGCCTAATGTTAAGAGTTCTTTACTCGCTTTCTGTAGTTTATTCCAAGTTGTTTTGTTTTTAGTTTTTTACAAGAGAACTTGCGAAGTCTTGATTTACTACTAATGCGTAAAATAGAAAAAAAAATGCATAAACGCATCTCCGACTGTTTTGTC
>NW_015652189.1:59076-66553 GCF_001515625.1 Sinocyclocheilus rhinocerous | reverse complement strand
TATCTCTTTATATATATATATATATATATATATATATATATATATTGCAATCATTTGATCAGTAAACCGTAAGTATATAAAATATACTGTACATTTATACAAATATACAAAATATATTTGTATGTCATTTCTTCCTGTTATGCAAAGCTGAGTGTTCAGCATCATTGCTCCAGTCTTCAGTGTCACATGATCCTTCAGAAATCATTCTAATATGCTGATTTGCTGCTCAAGAAACATTTTTTTGTATTATTATAATTTTATAATTATAAAATAATAAATGTATAATTTTTTTTATCTGGTTTGAAACCGTGTGGAAACTGTGACACATTATTTTCAGGATTCTTTGTTGAATAGAAAGTTCTAATGAACAGCATTTATTTGAAACATAAATATTCTGTAACATTATAAATGTCTTTACTATCTCTTTCGAACAATTGAATGCATCTTTGCTGAATAAAAGTATACATTTATTAAAAAATTTTTCTTACTGACTTCAAACTTTTTAACAGTGTATACACAGTAGTAGAATATAGATTGGTTCTGCATTTGCCTATACGCAGACAATTAACAATATATATATATATATATATATATATATATATATTATGTTCTGTCCATTTGTATATTAATTATATTGCACTATAACTTGTAAAAAAAAAAGCACATCCCCAATTCCAGTTTTGGTTGGGTGGTCAGGTAGAAGAGGTCACATTTTTCAAGATAAAATATCAGTTTGAATCTTCAAAATGAATTTCTTACAACACATTCTCTATATCATCTTCACGCTGTAATCAACTGAAAGTGAAAATAAAATGTTGCACGTAGAAAAGGAAGGAACCTAATAAATTGATGTATTACACTGCATTAGATTGAATGAGCCTTCATCTGCATTGCATAGTTTGTTTCATTGTTAGTAGGACAGTGTCATCCTTCAAGAGATTTTTTTGTGTTAAATGACACTTTCACGTCGTAATGTGGAAATCTTTGTTTCAATGTAGCTCAACATGTTGCTCATTCGTCTTTGCTGGCTTTTATCGTCGCTGTCTCTCATTGAATCGGACATCCTCCTGAGGCCCAGCTGGGCTCTGAAGGCCTTGCAGAAGATAAAGTATATAAGTGGATCCAGACAAGCATTGAGCACCGATAGCAGGACAGTCAGCTCCTTCAGGACGTAGAACGCCTGCGCCGTGCAGAGCTTCGTCTGAGGTTTGATGAATGCGTAAGGCAGCCTAACCAAATGGTAGGGCACAAAGCATACACAAAAAACCACCACGAGCACCAGCATATTACGCTTCGATTTCCTGAATTTATGGCTTCTGGATGTGGTCTGTGTGGACAACTGAGCTTGTTTGATCTTTTGCAAAGTCCCCCAGTACAAAGCAATCAGAGACACCAGCACAAACGTGAAGAGCACCATAGACACACTGTGAGTGATTTTGTAGACCAGACTGAGCTGGGGACTGTGTAAGGCCTCGCAGCCGCTTTTCTCAGGCTTGTGAACGTGACCCCAAGAGGTCAGGAGAAAGAGGATGAAGTAGACGGAAGACATGGCTAACAGGGAAAGCCACGTTCCTATGGAAATGTGTCGAGCGGTACGAACCGTCTGCAGAGGATGAGTCTCCAACGGCCGGACAATCTTCAGGTACCTGAGGTAAGAGTAAAATATTAATATAATGTTATAATACATAAATGCATTTAAATTACTTAATTAAAAAATAGCAATGTTGTTTTTTTTTGCAGCCATGCTTGAAATTATATATGTTTATTTCTGAATAAAGCTGTAATGGAAATGAGAGGGAGGTTTAATTTTTGATATTATTACACAGCTCTCTGATTTTGATTTGACATTCGTGACAGTCTGACATTATTCCTCAGTAATGACTGTTGTCAATAGCAGTGCTGTATAATGGCTGCTCATAGGTGAACTTAAGTAGGTGCTTGCGTGAGTTGCATACCTGTTTGCAGCAATAAAGTCCATAAAGAGAATGCTTGCATACATATTAAGATAGAATGCTGTTGCTCCAAAGCTGCAGTAAATATTGCGCATTATATCTGAACTGTTGGTGTAGTTAGCAATGCGCAAAGGCAAACAAAGGCAAAGGAAGAAGTCAGCTGCCGCCAGGTTCTTCATGTAGACCGTGACGCTGGACTGAACTCGCTGATTGGAAAAGAAATAAACCCGCATCGTGATGCAATTAAGCACCAGACTGACGAGAAACACTAGTGAGTATGCAAATATGAAAGCAGGGTGAGAGGGGATCTTTGAAAATTCGCAGGAAGCATTTGTTTCTGTGACCGTCGTATTTGTTTCTGTGATGTCATCCAGGGCAGTGGTGAAGCTGGTTAGTGGGGCTGCAGTTCGACGAATCTGTGAAACTGCTGACTCCATCTATTAATGCACAAGAGAGACAGTTAAAGTCCCCATATGTTGTATATGGGGATTTTATTGATCCTCAAAGCTCAAAAGGTAAAATATGGAATTCATAGAATGTAGAATATTTATAGGCTATGTGTAAGATTTTGTCTATAGATGTAATAGTCGACTAATGACTCTAAAACATTAAACATATTAAAACATTAATCACACTTCGGTGCAATATTTTGAAGTTTATGGTTGAATATAGGCAATGTTCTGTATACGTTCTCGTTAAAAATTGCTATAAAAATGAAACCTAAAAATAACGCTTAGAGAATGGTGTCTGCATCTGAAATCACATCCTCTCTGGCCAGGTACTTCTTTTAAATGAGTTATTACTTTGTGACTGTTAAAAAGTATGTTTTATATAGTACTTTATGAATGTGCGTAGTATGAATTGGAGCCAGGCATACTACATTTGTTACGTTGTCATTGTCATTTGTATCACTTCACTGTCATTCACAAATCCTCTCCTATGGTATTTCAATAAAAAAACATCCAATTTGAAATGTAACGCAGGGTATTCTGGGAATGTCAATTTACGGTTATTCACTGTAAATTATTCGGTCTTTTTCACTTCCAAAAACGGTATACTACCGTAAAATTAATGTCCAATACATGTAATGTCATATACAGTTTTTCACCGTATATAGTAGGGGAATTTACCATTAACCATTTAACAGATTTTTAGTGTAGCAGTTTTACAGTCTTTTACCGTCAAATTCACGGTAATTTTTTACAGTGTAGGGTAGTAAATTGTCCATTGGGTGTACACTTCAGGGCTGCATTTCCCAAAATGTAAAATCTTAAGCCTAAGTTGATCATAGAACCATTGTCATCAATGGAGATACGATCAACTTCGGTTTACGATGCTTTTACGCAGCCCAGACAAGTATTAGGTGATCCAGGAACTTTTGGCCTACTGTTTTATGAATACTGTGAATTGGACATACTACTCTTTTCACATTCGTTTTTTTTATCTGTTATGTACAGTAGTAGGGAAGTATGTGATTTCAAATGCAGCCATTCGGTCTAGGTTCTTATTAGATCGTTGTGCAAAAACCTCCTTGCAACGTTCTGACAATGTTCATTTATGGTTACAGAAATGGAAGGAATTCCTAGAATGTTAGAATGGTTCTCAAAAAATAATCAAAAGGGAAGCATATAAGCTCTAGTCACACAGGATGTGTTCTTCCGAGCTGAATAGAAAGTAGCAGAATTAAACTGAACACCAGATTCTTGAGGTGCGCTGGGCTTCTTTTATCTTGATACAGTCTTATCACTGTGCAACAGAACAGCTAAAGACAGCTGACAGTTGGCATGTGCAGCCAACTATTTTAAAAATAGCACATGCGATAGATGCATCCTGTGCAAGCAAGTCAAACTTAATACAGACTGATTTAATTTGACCATTCAAAACGGATGTTCTCAAAAGTAAAAACAGCTCTTTACATCTGTTTGCTTCTCTCCTACTTTCTGTGCTCACATATCGCATTTTAATACGGACAAATGTACCTATTTTTCATTTAAAATACTGCTTCATAATCTGACAAAATCATCACACCTTTAATATGCTGTGATTTCTGTTATATTTACATGTACAATTCTCACAGAAAGCAACAAAATGTCACAGCGCACATCCGCATTCTGGGTAACAAACCACAAGAAAGATATTCCCTTTTCAGTCAGGGATGATTAGGCCTAACCTGTTTATTGATGCGATGATGCCAAAAATGGTACAAGATCAAAATGTGGATTTTTTTCGACCTGAAATGACGAATCAACACCACAGGGTTATATCATTATATCATAACCTATTGTTGCAAAATCAGATCTCCGTCGTTCTCTTGCAGTGCTGAGAGCTGCGTAACGTGACATTTATCAAGTTCAATGACTGATAAAAAGCGTCTCTTTAATAAAGGTCAGGTCTGTTCACAGAGGCCACTTTAAGGTGCTCTTTTCTGCACCACAAATGCTACTGATATCATACTGACACACTGTGACTGTGTCGATACTGACGCTAACATTTTTATATATAATGCCAAGCATTCAAAAAAGGTTGTTCATTAGCAACTAAATGTCTGAACAAGTACATATCAGAGAGAGAGAGAGAGAGAGAGAGAAAAATCTATTACTCAGTTCATTGGCCATTTAGAACAAAATAACCACAAAGTGCTCTATAAAGCACAAGTCATTTCTTGGTAATTATACATATTACATTAAAACTTTAGCAAGTTCCTTAACACTGAGAGCTAAATAGCTTAGAGACATCAAACATGTCCTGTCTTAAATAACAATTAATGCATGATATAAACAAGATGCAAATAACAAATGACAAAATCTTCTCTCAAACTGACCCAACAACGTTTATAGTAGAACCTTAATTGCAATTAACAAAAAAAAAAGCTAAAAGCTAATTAGCTGATCACGTTTAACTTACTTGAAATCCTCACTTTGAAGTCCACTGAGCTTTGATCTAGAGTTGGTCTTTTTCATTCACTTCCTTCATAAGTTCCTTCTGTAACATGTAAAGAGGAAATTGGGTTTTGTATGTATCTCTCTCTCTCTCTGTGTGTGCGTATGTGTGTCAGTATATGTAACAAGTCAAAGTATGTGACAAAAATGCAAACACAGGTGGTCGGGGGGTGAGGTGGTTGGGTGATTTTGTGGTGACACATGATAGACACTGATGTTATAGAATACACAAACAGTTACAGGACTACACTGTGAGCTGTAATCATATATATTTTTTTTTTTATCATTTGCAAGTCAAAATTGTTTGGCTCCCATTTTGTTTTCTCGGACATGAAGCAAAATTCAGACTATGTGTGTTGTACTTTAAAAGTATTTTTTTTTTTTAAACCAAAACTGTTGGAGGGGATTGCTTTTTGAGAAGACTGTGGTTTATGTTATGCTGTTGTGAGTTTTATTTCCAAAGTGAATCAATGATTCGCTTTTTGAGTCATCATTTTAGTTGATGCCTGTGCAACACTCTCTCACCATGCAAATACCTTGCTGTAGCTGTGGGCCATCCTGAATAATTAGCTAGTGTCAATACCTCAGCCTAACAAAGAACCTTTGACTGAATAATGTTCAGTAAAATGGTAAGAACCCGCAAAGTTCCTGTCACGTCCAAGCTGTGAGATTAGCATCAGTGAAGCGGCATAAAGTTATAACTGCTGATGTACATATAGTTTTGCAGGTTTTCTGCCATCTAATGGAGTCTCTATGAAACTACATTTTTTCAATTGCATTACAACAGTGACTACTATCTAACGTTAAAATTCACCTAGGATTAACGTATCCCCCTAAAATGGTGATTTTAAGGAGTCTCGACCTCAAGGTCAAGGTCAACTTTATTATCCCCATTGGGGCAATTTGTTTCACAGCCAGCAGTAAACCATACAATAACAAAACAAGCGCCCACCACCTTAACTCCATCCAATTGAAGTTTGCTAATTGAAAATGTTTTACACATAAAGGAATGAAAATGAAACCAGCATACGCTGCTTTTATTGCAAACCAAGAGATTTATGTATTACCTCTCTGAAGTGGCAGCCACGAATCCTTGCCAGTTGGTGTCAATAAAAAACACTGAGACCATTGGTGCTATCGGGACAAATAACGAGAGCCAGCTGAATGTAAATAAAAGCTTTTTCTGAGGCTGCTTCTGATACTCTCAGAGTTGGTACTTTTTTTAAATTACTGTGTAGTATGAATGTAAACTGGATGTACTACATTCCTCATGTTGTTATCATGTGACCTACTTATGACTTCACTGCCATTCATTGGATTCCATTGGATAGGGGTGGATGATACTGCAGATTTTGCTATCAATCCGATACCAAGAAAATACAGGGCCAGTGTCACCGATACTGATACCAATACTTTTTCCTTTTAAAAACATACATTTAAATTGAAAAATAAGCTGGATAAGTTGGTGGTGTTGCCACAGTAGTGAATTTCTACCGTTCCATCTCTCGCTGTAGCCAACAGTATCTGCTTGCGCTTGGAGCCGCTGAGTCACGTGATGGCACGACAACAAAACAGCATATCAGGGGAGGAGCAGCAATGTTTGCATACGAGATTTGAAAAGAGCGGCATATACACACACAGACATGTCTAGTCTTTGTTGAATGTATTAAGCAATGTATTAAGTGTAGAGGAGAGAAAATTAACCTAAAGTATCAATCTAATCAGGCTAGTATTGATCCGATACCAATACCACTGTTGGTGTCAATATTATCGATATTAGGATTGATCCGCCCACCCGTACTATTGGACGCACACTTCAGAATCTCAGCGAAAATAGTAGGACACCTCTGTACTTTTTGCTTACTGCTTTTTGAATACTGTGAATTAGGACATAATGCTCTTTTCACATACTGTTTTTGCCTACTATATGCTAGTGAAGTATGCCATTTTTGATGGAGCCACATTCAATCATTGAGACCCTGCTGGTAGATACCTTAACTGAAGCAAGCACCTTCTTCCATTAATGGCCATTAAAGGTGCATTTATTCACTTAAAGGGTTAGTTCACCCAAAAATGAAAATTCTGTCATTAATTACTCACGCTCGTGAAAGAAAACAAAAATAACGACTTTATTCCACATTTTCGTCTCTACTGTGTCACTTGTGGACGCACGTTCACGACAGTATCATGACGCGAGCGTGTGGCGGCGCTGACCCAGATCCGGCGTGATGGCGTCATTACGCCGGATCTGGGCCAGCGCCGGCGCCGCCACACGTTCGCGTCATGATACTGTCGTGAACGTATGTCCACAACGTATGACACAGTAGTAGTGTTGCTTTCGTCAACGAAAATTATGACTAAATATCGTCGTCAACGAACCTTTATTACGTGACGAAAACAAGACGAGACGAGACGAAAATGCTGGTCATGTGACGATGATTATAATTAAATGTATAATGCAATATCGTTGACGAATAAAAACAAGACTAAATGTGGTTTACAAAATAAAAACTATGCTAAAATGTCTGTTTCTGTTTCCTGTGTCTCGCTTCAGGGGCTGCATCAGGTCACACTGCGCAGACGCAG
>NW_015652189.1:42575-56516 GCF_001515625.1 Sinocyclocheilus rhinocerous | reverse complement strand
TGTAGTACAGTATTGTTTCTGTTTGCAATAGCCCTACTGTGCTGTAACAAGGTGTGGTAAATGGGCAACTCTGGTAACGCTGCCCTCTCATTCATTGATCTGCTAACCGTTATGCTCATGTGTCCTCTGATGATAATAGCTTTCTAGGATTAAACATTATTTGAATAATTGGTAAAAAAAACAAACAAAAAAGTTAAATATCTTAACCCTATTGTTACACCTACCTGAAAAACTAAAAAGCTTTTTAATTTCTTTATTTGTTCTTATTTTATTATTAACTGCTTGGCCTCCTTGTCATTTTTTTTTATTCAATTCAAAGTTTTAAATCAAGCTATCTCGTGCTACTGCAACAAAATTACCCAGCTGTAAAATCAAAACTTTGTTTAATTACCATTATAACTAGCTATCTCACAATGTTTACATATGAATAAAAGCCTACATTAAAATCTGTCATATAAATTGGTCTCTTCATTAGAAATTAGCCTACTGATTGCCACCATTGATAGACACATTTCTTTTTATAATATTAAAAATATCTGTATGACATTATATTCTGCAGTTCTTCCCTGTTGTACCGAATATCTATACTTTTCAAATTATCATATCGAAGTTAGAAATTCAAATATTGTGACAAAATTAATTTTGTAGGGTGCCACAAATTTGTTAAAATTTCCAAAGGGTGCCGCGACTAAAGAAAGGTTGGGAGACACTGATTTAGAAGATGAAAACCAAACAAAGTTAAGTCTGACACAGAGAAAGGGACCGATGGCCGGCCAGCCGGGGTTCGTCTTTATTTAAATTTATGTGTGTGTACTTCTGACATGTTTGGTTGGTAAAATAAATGTTGTAAATTCAAATCAGAGCGTCTTCCGTGTCTGGAATGGATGTATTCTTGAGTCTATAAGGTAACAATAATATAATAAGATAACTAAAATACAATTTTCATTGACTAAAACTAGACTAAATGTCATCAGTTTTCGTCGACTAAAACTAGACTAAAATGCTCAGACTTTTAGTTGACTAAAACTTGATTAGACTAAAAAGAGTATGAACGTGACTAAAACTAATAAAAACTAAAATGACAGTTTCACACAAAGACTAGACTAAAACTAAAATTAAAACAGGCCGCCAAAAACAACACTACACAGTAGAGACGAAAATGTGAAATAAAGTCGTTATTTCTGTTTTCTTTGCGCAAAAAATGTATTCTCGTAGCTTTGTAACTTTACAGCTGAACCACTGATGTCACACGGACTACTTTGTCGATCATCTTGGTACTTTTCTGGACCTTGAACGTGGTAGTTACCTTGCTGTCTATGGGAGGGTGAGAGAGCCCTCAGATTTCATCCAAAAATATCTTAAATTGTGTTCCGAAGATGAACGAAGGTCTTACGGGTTTGGAACAACACAACTAACCCTTTAATATCCATTTACCTCAAAAATCTTTGAATGGGCATGACGCTGCTCTGCTGGAGGGGGGTTGCCTACTCTCGGTTGCCAAGAATGCTCCAACTACATTGGATTTTAATTCATGAGGAATGTCCACAGTTGCCAATAATCATGACAATTTGCTTACTGTATTCAAGCAAATTGCTGATACATCTACTGTCAGAAAGCCTATTTTAGGAACTAGGAACTAAAGTTCATTTCATGTTTCCTAGAGGGACGATTATTAGTGTTACCTGCCAGTGAAGACCGCTGTCTGTCTTTGTTTATGCTGCTGCTATGTTTTCTGTAATGTGTTCATATAATACAAGTAAGTCTGAACACTATTGTATGCAATTATTATATATTATGCATGCTTTTGCTATTTCTGATGTTTATATTGTTCGTGGTGTTCCAATTGATCGGTTATTTGCAGCCGCGATCTGCCGCGATGGTTCTGCTGAGTCATTATTATTACGTCAGCGCTACATGTAGCCGTCACGAACTGTTTACTTATGTAATTACTTATACAAGCTGGTATTACTCGGCCAGTTATTGTTGACCATATTGTCACTTTGAGTACAGATATGTCTGTTAAATATATTTGGGTTATATATGCATATTTGCTGATAACCACTATTGGTTCTATGCTATTATATGATGTCAGTAGATGTTAATGTAATTTATAAATCTGTTAATAGTGAGTAATTTGTAATTATTTCCCTTGTTTCTTTGTAGAACACATCTCATTTCATACCAGATGCATATGCAGATGCATATATTGGAGTAAAATAAATGTCTCAATCTAAAGACTTCTCCTGCTCTCCTGATTCTCTGACCGGAATCTGGTCCATATTTGGCCGCCTCAACCAGTTGTAATTTAAAAGTAGTAAGGTTTGCTACATCTACCATGGATGATGACACTTTGCCTTAATGGATATTTAAAATATTCTGAGTTCATGCTTTTGTGTCATGTGTCACTTTGGTTGGTCTTGTTCTTGGTTTGGTGTCAGAATCCTGACACTCATGTGCATTGTCTTGTCCAGGGGTGTATAAAACTGTTTTTGGAGGGCCAACATCCTGAAGATTTTAGCTCCAACCAGCTCAAACACACTTGCCTAGAAGTTTTTTAGTGAGTCTGAAGACAGTGATGAGCTGTTTCATGTGGTTTAACCAGGGTTGGAGCTAAACTCTGCAGGACAGTGGTCCTCCAGGAACAGGTTTGGACACCCCTGGTCTTGTCCTTGTGGGGGTATGCGGTTTCTGGGATTGTTCTCTAGGCCACTGGTTCTCAATTCCAGTCCTAAGGAATCGCTACTCTGCATATGTTGCATGTCTCCCTTATTTAACCTGATTCAGATCATCAGCTCGTTAGGAGAGAGCTCCATGAACTAACCTGAATGTGTCCGATAAGAGAGAGATACAAAATGTGCAGAGCATTGGATCCCAAGGACTGGAGTTGAGAACCACTGATCTAGGCTGTGTGCTGTTCTAAATTGTGTGTTCATTAGTGATGATGGGTCTTTTCGAAGCACTGCTTCATGAAGTTTCAAAACGTTTGCAAATCATTCGTTTCAAACCAGTGGTTCAAAGCGTGCATCAAACAGCCAAAGTCATGTGATCTCAGTAAATGAGATTTCGTTATATCACAAATGTTTCGAAATTCCAATAGTTGGCTGTTGTGGGGCGATTTCTGTAACCAATTAATTACTGAGATCACCCCCCAGCAGTGAACCTTTGAACCAGCTTGATTAGCTGGATCAAATGTGCTTGATTAGGGTTGGAGCAAAACTGTGCAGAGCTGTGGCCCTTCAGGAATTGAGTTTGAGACCAATGGTCTATGGTTTTTACCTGATCTTAGATCCCCTGCAAATTAACACTTTAAACAACTAAAGAACACATTATATAGACGCTTTATATTTAATTTATTTGATGATTTGTTAGTTGCATTTAATATACTTTCAATAACAATAAAATATTTGCAATGGCTTGTAAAGGCTGATTTAATGCATGTTTTGGCCTGAGATTTTGTTGCATTTACTTCGTTTTGACCAGCAGGTGTCACCAGCATGTGGTTTCGAGAAAATATATTTCTGAAAAAATAAATAAATAAATAAAAACGTGATATGATATTTTTGCCATATCGCCCACCCCTAAGGCTGATGTACTTTTCCAGGGTCCAGCAGGGATCACCACGGGGCATGATGAAGTGGATATCTTCGCCCAGCTCACAATTAAATCCCTTCATCAAGGAGATATGGTTGCAGGTGGCACAGAGGCTAATGTCGATGAACTCCTCCACATACTTTTCCAGATTTCTGCCTCCTTGAAAAATAAAAACTGTAGTTCCCTCCAAAAGTCTATTGCTCCTCATTGGGGCAATTGTTGATGGACGAAATGTCCATGAATTTATGCCTTGGTCTGGTCATCTGTCACGCACAGTTGCAGAGAGCACACAATGAAGAAGAAGATCAGGTTCAAAAGTCTTTAATAATCCACATAAAGGTTAATCCAAAGAAGGCCGGCAAACAAAACACAACCGCAACATATAGACACTGATGTCTACACTGACTTGACTGGACCAAAGTGAAGTGAAAACACAATAACTTAAATACTAAGGCAAATGAGGGTAACTAATGGCACACAGCTCGACAGAATAAAGAAATCAAATCAGTGACTATGGTGACAAATAACTAACTCAGGCAAGCAAGACTACAACAGTGAGAGAAAATTCAAAACCAAACATAACTGTGACATTACGTGTGTTTCATGTTTTATCTTCACTGGATCTTTGCAAATCTTTCTTCCTGAGCTGGTCTCTAAAGGTCTTGCAGAAGATAAAGTATATTAGAGGATCAAAACAGACATTTAGCACTGAAAGCAGGATAGTCAGCTCCTTCAGGGTGTTAAATGTACAGTCACTGCTGAACACGTAAGGCAGTCTCACCAGGTGATAGGGCACAAAGCACACACAGAAAACTACCACTAGAACTAGCATGTTGCGCTTAGACTTGTTAAACTTATGGTGGCTGGATACAGTCTGCGTTGACAGCTGGGCTTGTAGGATCTTTTGCAGAGTCTTCCAGTAAAGAAAAACCAGAGACATTAGCACAAACGCAAAGACTGCAAAGGACACGCAGTGGATGATTTTGTAGACCACACTGAGCTTGTGACTGTGCAGGGACTCACAGCTAAGTTTCTGATCATGATCCCAGGAAGTCTGAAGAAAGAGGATCAAGTAGACGGAAGACATGGCTAACAAGGAAAGCCAAGTTCCTATGGAAATGTGGCGGGCGGTACGAACCATCTGCAGAGCATGAGTCTCCAACGGCCGGACAATCTTCAGGTACCTGAGATGATAGAAGGTATTCAGAATGCCGACAAAATCAATTTACATTGCACTGTGAAATTCATTTACAGTGTACATACAGAGGCTTGGAAAAATGTTTTGGGTGGTTGTGGTATTATTGGCCAGTTCTGTACTTTCTCTTCCTTTTTTTTCACTTCTAATCCATATCCAATTCTTTTGTGGAGGAATGTATTCGAATGTTTCTATCAGTGTTTTTAAAAAGAGGTAATTATGGAAATGTAACGAAATAGCTTATTTATTTTTGGGTAAACTATTTCTTCTGTCCTAAATGTAAAGTGGCCAACGATTTTCTGGTTCATGTCCACTCTTTAATGTATTTTGGGATTCATTCATCACCACTCATTCTTCATTCACCATATGAAATCTGATCACTTAGACGAGAACTAGCACACCTCTCCTCAGTCTTCACAATTTGAGGGATTATTTATGTCTGGTGTACAAACAGTGCAGAACATAACATAATGTATTATTTGGGTTATGGTTTTTATAGTAGTAATAGTGACCATAGCAAGTTTAACTTACAATGATAATATCATATCTACTAAACCATATGAAAATAATAACATTGTTTTGTACTGTAAATGGAGGTGTTAGCTTGAGTAGCATACCTGTTTGCAGCAATAATGTCCATGAAGAGAATGCTTGCATACATGTTTAGATAGAATGCTGTTGCTCCAAAGCTGCAGTACATGTTGCGTATTGTTATGGAATAGGTAGCATTGTGAGCAATGCGCAAAGGTAAACAAAGACAAAGGAAGAAGTCAGCTGCCGCCAGGTTCTTCATGTAGACCGTGACGCTGGACTGAACACGCTGATTGGAACAGAAATAAACCCGCATTGTGATGCAGTTAAGCACCAGACTGACGAGAAACACTAGTGAGTATGCAAATATGAAAGCAGGGTGGGCTGAGACCTCTGTAGGTCCACAGGGAGCTTGAGTTATGTTGGTCATGTTTGGTTTAAATGTATCCCTTGGGAAAGTGGTGAAGATGGTTGCAGACACTGTAGACTCCATCTAGATAACCAAGAGAAAGAGATAACATTTATTCAGATTTTTATATATATATATATATATATAAATATAAAAATTTCTCAAAATATTTAAAAATGTTTGCAGCATGGATTAAAAACGCTACTCCTTAAAGCGTTTTGAGAGAAAAAAAACCCAGCCTAAATTAGTAGGCTGTAGGCCTACGTCGCATTTTATTATTACATTCAGAAATAATGCAAGCTAAAATACCGGTAAATAAAGCAACATATTTACAAACATTACAAACACAATTAGGCTATTTTAGTTCCCTTCTCTCCAAAACAAATCCTCTAAATGTGTAAGCCAAAACTAATTAATTTAAAAGCGAAACTGAAGCCTACCTCTCTCATTCTGCACGAATCCAAATGTTTCCATATTCACGATGTATCTGGATGCTAAAATATTATTTAGCCTATTCCTATGTAAACTATAGGCTTTGTTCTTTACTCGCATTTTCGACGTAAAACATCATCCTTCACATAACAGCACAGTGAGGCGGTGGTCACGCTGAATGGCACAGACTATACTACGAACGTTTTTAATTGAGCAGTGTGACTTTTTATGTTTCTTTAACTGTATTTTATTTTGATAATGAACAGGCTTCGAAATAAAAATATGTTGTATATGCGTGTGATTCGCCGAGGTGATTTAAAACTTTAAAGCTTTTGCAAAATAAAGAAAACGGCTTACTGCCATCTTGGTTTCCTTTCCATGAACTTAGGAGGACGTTACAATGATCCAAACTCAATTTTTTTCTTTTGTTTTGTTAATCTGTTAACGATTTAAGTGAAAAATATTTTGTGTATAGGCCTATTTAGTCCTTTTTATGTAGCCTATATAGTTTTATTCTGTTTTCTCCATTCACAGAAACGCTGCAGGTGCGTGATGTGAGCTTTTGTGAATCCGTGTTCTACACTATCCTGCCATTTTTGCTGGTTTCAAACACACAAAAAGCTGCATATTACCTGCCATCCATTTTCACTTAAATGTAGGCCTAATGCTTGGTGGTTCGTGACTTATCCTCGAGTAAACTAACGCCGGGAAATTGCCATTGTGACTTACCTATGATGAACTTAAAGCTGAGTGCGGGCATTTCACTCGTTAGATGCGTCAGCGTCACATTTGCATAGGCCGTACTATGCTGTCTGACAAACTATATTTTGTACAGATTTAATTTTGTTTTGGCAAGTATTTAATTATTTTGCCCAGAGAAAACCGTTGGATTATGCAACAGACATGCAACTCATTGTCTCCATGCAGTTAATTAATAAATCATCGCTATCTGCCATTTTCATGCTATTTCCAATATGCCGATGGCTTTAAAATAATTAAAAATCAGCCGATAAATATCGGCAGCCAATACATCGGTGCATCCCTATATTATATATATATATTATTTGAAAATATTAACTGTGATATACAGTATATAGTGTATCTGCAAACAATTTTGTCTAAAACTTGGGAGGCACTTGGAAAACTTATGTCCAAGTGCCTTTCTAAGTAATGACAGCCTATCACCATTGATCCTTGCTGAATTAGTGTTTTGTCACCAGCGTATGCGTCATTGCTAGCACCAGCACTCTGTGCTTTACGGCTTGATCCCTCAACTTGTTTGTAGGCTGAGATTTATGTGGTAACTTACATGTTAATTTAATTACAGTTTATTAAACACATTTGTTTGTGTGTTTTGTGGCATTGTTCTTAGTGTGTTTACAGTGTGTATGAAGTCTGAGAACATCTTGTGTGCTATTTTGTTTGTTTTGTTCTTTCAATTTAATTTGTCTGTATGTTTTCTGTTTAATTTATTGCTTTTTTTTTTTTTTTTCACCCTGATGGGCTCCCTGGAACAAGTAAAACAGCAATCACCTCATGCTGTGCCAAATGTGCACTACCAGGAACTCTTTGGACAGCATAGCCCTGCTCCTTTCAATTAGTCTAGATCTGTTGAGGTCCCTAATTTTGTTATAAAGGCATTGCAACATTGCCATCAAATTGATAACCAGTACAGCATCCAGCTAGGCTCAGACTGTAAAGATTAAAGCCATATCGCATCTCATGTGGCATAATGAAATTTGTAGTGGCAACTGGTTCTGAGCAGTGTAAAGGTTACGATACTATTTTAGCCTGGTGATTTGGGATACAAATTTGATCTCTCATGATATTCCCCTGTTAGGCAGTGCTACAGGCGGATTCCTCCATCAAAGCATGAGGTTGTGAAGCCTCATATTAACCAGCTGTTGGAGACCAGCAGTGTAAGTGAGAGTTGTAGCCTTTATGCTTCTCTCACTGTTCATGTTAAAAGGAAGTATGGTTGTTTGCACATGCACTTTGACTTCCGTCAGTTAAATGCAAAGACAAATTGATATAATTGGACTTCTTGACAGGGGCCTGTTGGGTTTTCCACCATTGACTTGGCTAGTAGATATCATCAGGTCCCTGTCACTGAAAGAAATAGGCATAACACTGCTTTTTGCGCCCCTTTTGGGTTGTTTGTGTGTACACGAATGCCATTTGGGCTCTGCAATGCCCCAAATATCTTCCACCATTTAATGGAACAGTTGTTTGGAAACCAGCAGTGCAGGTCTCTACTCATAAATATATAGACTGTTTTGCTGTTGCATCAGCTGTTGTATCAGTGGTACTCGTCTGTGCAGACTTCTCCCTGCCCTTTATCCTGGAGGCGGATGCCAGTCATGGTGGTCTAAGAGCAGTTCTTTGCCAGGAACAAGGAAGTAAGGCGCAACCCATTGCTTTTGCTAGTCGCAGTCTTTGGCCTACTAAGCCCAACTATATCTCCATGAATTTGGAGTTTTTAGTGCTCAAGTGGTGCATGACTGAGAAAATTAGAGAGTTCCTGTTAGGGTACAAGTGTGTTGTCCTTACGGACAATAACCCTCTCAGTCAAGCCACTGAGCAGCAAAGGGCTGCCCAGAATCGGTTGGGCAGGAGTGAAAAAATGTGGATGCACTTTCAAGGCAGGACTCCTCTGGCCACTGTGAGGTAAGAGGATTGTTGCCCGGGATGGAGGTTCCAGCTGCTATGAAGCACTGGGGGCAGATACAGTCACACAGGCAAATCAAGCTGTAAGCTTATTTTAATGCTGGTCAACATTCTAATTAGGGCTGCACGATTAATCGAATGCGATTGTCATGCGCATTTTTGCATGATTTTTGCCCAGATTTTCCGCCGATTTACGGTCTGGAGAAGTTGACGTTAGGAAGTTAGGGCCAGTCTGCAGATTTGAGTTGACAGATTCCATAGAAAATTGCGTAGTGTATGATGGTCACAGACTCTGATTTTTTAGCTTCAGACTCTGATTACACCCAGAGTATCAAACATGTTTGATATTTTCAGCCGATTTTAGAACAAATATTGTTTTCATTTGTCTCCTAGCAACAAGGCATACGTGTCTGTGTGAGTTTGATGTTATCGGAATGACTAGTATATCATCCTCAGTCATGTAGCGTATGATGGCCAGTTTTCCTTTGTCACTATTTACAAAGTTGGCAAGTGTATGATGCCTAGTGTTTTAAAAATCTGTTCAGATTTGAAAAGTCATGTAGAGTATTCCAGCCTTAATTACCCTTCCTTGTAATCATGGTCATTATGTGAGTGCAATGAGTGACAGCACTCGATCCCTGCTTATTTATGGCTGGGTTTATGGCACTCTGTATGCATTTCCACTTAAGCTGGTGTCTGATCCTTGAGGCACCGCGGTTATGTGCAGGCTGTCTATTACCATTATCCCTCAACTGCTTATTTGGAGCCCATAATGTTTGCAGTAACTTATTCATTTAACTGCAGCTGGTCTCGTATCATTTGCATATTTGTGATTTAGGCTGCTGCTGTGCTGTTTCAAACCATTATTTGATACATACATTAATTGTTTTTCTAGTATCACGAGTTGGGTTTTGTGTTTGACTTTTAGTAGGTTGATTTGTTCAATGAGGCCATTTTGTCTCCATGGAGACGGGGTGATTACTTCTCACGTAAATGCTTTTAGGACAGCACTGATTTTTTGCTTTTTGTTTTCTTACCCTAACGTTAATGGCTGTGTAGGACAGTGACTTCTTTCGATCGGTTTATCGTCAAACATGCACAAATCTTTTTGCATTATTTTGTTTCTTTTTTGATATGGTAACTGGCTACTCTTTTTCTTTTCTTTTCTTTTCTTTTCTTTTTTTTGGTGCCAGTTTTACGTTGACTACTCTGTAAACTCAATCAGTTGTCTCTTAGTTTTGTCATATTTTCTACACGTGAATTGGCAATTGTGGTGATAGCTCAAAAATGTGACCTCCATCTTTTGTGAACTCTCCTTATTTGAAGCTACTGGCTAATTAATATATATTTTTTGTTGTTGTTTATTTGAGCCATTGATCTAGCTGTCCTTGCCAACTGCTGGTGGTGTTTCCTGCACAGAGTTGCCGCTTGCAGCCACCTTTCTCAGTTTGTGCGTAGTCAGTGCGTGTGGTTTCAGGATGTATTCTACTTTTCAAACTCATGTACAAGTTTTACAATCCACCGTTATCTACTGTAATTCTAAACCACAAGGAGCAGAGATAAAATGCTCATAAATTACTTCAAAAAGGTTTTGCTTTGGTTTACTGATTATTGACATGTGTTTTTATACAATTGACTATGTCATAATACAACATGTTTTAACCCTATGAACTTGATGAATACAATCATAATTGTATACAGTAAGCAATAGAAAAGTCACTAATAAACTAATCTCATAAGTCCAAAGAACCTTCTGCTTAACACTTAACAGCGTAAGTCATTAAAGAAGATATAGCAATATTTCATATGCGTCCCCTTTTAAAAATTATACATAATAATTTGCTGTAAATCTAACTTACTTGTAACAAAGCTATCCACTGAACTTGTAGAGGTCTGTCCTTCAGTCACTTCAGATTCTTTCAGTAGGCTCATGCAAGAAAAAAAGTAGAATACAAACTAATATAAGGAAATGCAAAAGCAGGTTGTTGGTGATGTAAGAGGGGGAGGTATTTTGTGGTAAAAGAAAAAAAAGATGTGTGTTGGTTATATGAATAGCTGTTCAACAATATATAATGATATAAATGTAATAGTAATAAAAATTTGTATACAGCACATTTATAGCAAGGTTCTCAATATGCTTACACAGAAAACAAGGAAACAAATAATAAACAAATAATAATGAATTAAAAATCAAATAAAAACTATCCTGAAAAAAAGTCTTAAGACTAGATTTAAATATACTATTAGTATGTATTTCTCTAATGTCAGCTGGTAGCACATTCCACAGTCTGGGGCAAGAAGCGCAAAAGCCAACTAAATTGTGCAAATATCATGTTTTGTTGTTTAAGGTGTTTAAGCTTAGATATAAAAAGCATCCAATGCCTTGTGAAGCTGATAAGGCAAGCCAATGGCTATGATCTTTTTACACAGAGGAAATTAAGACACATTCATGTTTTTACTGTTGCAAATGTACTATAAATAATGTTTTACTTTAATTACAACACTGCAGCACATCATTTCAATCCTTACTCCTTGTGTGAAAATAGCCCCTGGTATTACAACATGTGATCGCAAAAAGTCAGTGTGTTCATTTCCTGGCACATGACTATATATGACCCTGGAGCACAAAACCAGTCTTAAGTCGCTGGGGTATATTTGTAGCAATAGTCAAAAAAACATTTTATGGGTCAAAATTATTGATTTTTCTTTTATGCCAAAAATCATTAGGATATTAAGTAAAGATCATGTTCCATGAAGATATTTTGTAAATTTCCTACTGTAAATATATTAAAACTTAATTTTTGATTAGTAATATGCATTGCTAAGAACTTCATTTGGACAACTTTAAAGATGATTTTCTCAATATTTTGATTTTTTTGCACCCTCAGATTCCAGATTTTCAAATAGTTGTATCTCAGCCAAATATTGTTCTATCCTAACAAACCATACATCAATTGAAAGCTTATTTATTCAGCTTTTCAGCAGATTATGTATAAATCTCAATTTCGAAAAATGTACCCTTATGATTGATTTTGTGGTCCAGGGTCACATATGAAGTGATTTTAAAATGGCATATCACCAATTCTGTCTATTTATATATTTGTCATTGCTTATGTGCAATTTTAAGTTTGACAGTCTTGGTTGACATTTGGCCTGCAAGTTGACTTGTTTGTGTGATCATCTTCTTATGCAGTTGGGGTTTTGTTGCAAGTGGTTTCAAATGCAGACATCTATTTTTGTATTTAACTAATTGCCAAGCCACAGTTCTCTTGTCCTTCTCTCTGTGTGCACAGATCACTGAAACTCAGTACTGCTGAACTCCTGTTCTCCCTCTGAACTTAAGATATAATTTGCATCAGTGACTCTAAAACAGAAATGCTGCTTTTAAAGGGTTTGAGTGATTAATAAATAACGTCATTTGAATAGGGTGGTTTTATATGCATCTGCTTTATGTTTATCAAAATAGAGTACGGTTCTATGTAATATATGATTTTTTTTAAGCAAATAGTTTTTTTAAACCAACAATAAATATCTCTTTTGAAAAACCAAGGGAACAAATTAATACAGAAGCTAAAAGATCTTTAAATGGAAGCAATAATAAACTTGAGAGAGGGCAATGCCAAAATAGCAAACAAATGCCAAATAATCTGTGCATAATATGAACAGTGAACAAAATGCAATACTAACTCCCTCTCTAGACCAAAAAAAAAAAAAATCTATATAAATATATACCACAAATATATATTTTTTGCATTCCTATTGATAACGGCAGTCAGAAGAGAGAACAATATCAAATTTACCATCACTCCCATAGATGATGCATTAGAAACACCCTCGCATTTGCGTTAACTATTTTTTATTTTTTATTTTTTTATTTGATGCAAAGGTAATAAAATACAAGGTACAGTGTTATAAATGTACATACATTTTTAAAAAACAAAAAAACTTTTGAGGATTTACGATGCTGATGACCTGATGCAGTGCAATTCTATTTCGATTCGATTCAACACAATGCGATTCAATGCAATACGATGCAATGGGGAAAAAATATGATGCTATGCAATTCAATATAGTATACATATTAGGGATGTGCCCGAATCTGAATACAGGAAATGTGTTCTACGGAACCCCTAAAGGGAATAAATACATGATGGGAGGAACAAATATATTTCAATGCTATATATCGCAATTTTATCATTGGGTAATTATACTCCATATAAATTGTGGGCATCAGGGAGCTGCTATTAATCACATGTACTCTGTGTATACTACAGAGTGGCAGTACTTAGAACACAATTTATAAGATTAGATGTTTGTCAGTGGTGCTCAGGATCTGCAAATAATTCACCATCGTCCTGTCATCACTCCTTACTCTGTTTATGTGGTAAGTGAAATTGTACTGTAAAGTAACAGGCTACCGCTAGCAAGCGGCTAACCATGTCTCTTTAGTGGCTCTGTAGGACGCGTTATTCGTTTTCTGTGCCTTTCCGAATACGGATTCACTATTTGGGCATAAGAGTGAGTCAGTATTAAGAGATAATGTGTGAACAGGACATTTTGAAAAATACCTGTAAATTTGTTCCGGCAATTTACCGGTATGAGAAGTTGTAACATTACCAGTAAATTACCGGTAATCTGCTCTGTGTGAACACAGAATGAAGATTACTTGTATGAGCACGTACGAGTTCAGAACACGTGGACGTTAGACGTCTACTCTGGGCCAATCAAGAGCCATTGAAATTCAAAATTCAACAGCTCTGGGCCAATCATAACATTCTGACGCAGATGACACAGTGCTGTTCTGTTTGATATTGCAGTGTCTCTGGACCAAAAGTAGCTGCATGAATGTGAACGTTTGATACCAAAATGAAAACATCCACAAAAACACTGACCTCATATACCCCTCCATGTTTACAAACACAACACCAGGAGGCGCAGCCGTTTAGAGGTCATTTCTGATTAATGATGTCACAGAATTTACCGGTAATTTGAAATCAATGTAATTTCAATGTTTGAAACCAAAATATTGGTCAGAAATTATTGTATAGTAAAAGTATAGTGCATCTACTAATAATTAATATTATAATTCAAATTATTATTATTATTATTATTTTTT
>NW_015652189.1:38735-41817 GCF_001515625.1 Sinocyclocheilus rhinocerous | reverse complement strand
GTAACAGGCTACCGCTAGCAAGCGGCTAACCATGTCTCTTTAGTGGCTCTGTAGGACGCGTTATTCGTTTTCTGTGCCTTTCCGAATACGGATTCACTATTTGGGCATAAGAGTGAGTCAGTATTAAGAGATAATGTGTGAACAGGACATTTTGAAAAATACCTGTAAATTTGTTCCGGCAATTTACCGGTATGAGAAGTTGTAACATTACCAGTAAATTACCGGTAATCTGCTCTGTGTGAACACAGAATGAAGATTACTTGTATGAGCACGTACGAGTTCAGAACACGTGGACGTTAGACGTCTACTCTGGGCCAATCAAGAGCCATTGAAATTCAAAATTCAACAGCTCTGGGCCAATCATAACATTCTGACGCAGATGACACAGTGCTGTTCTGTTTGATATTGCAGTGTCTCTGGACCAAAAGTAGCTGCATGAATGTGAACGTTTGATACCAAAATGAAAACATCCACAAAAACACTGACCTCATATACCCCTCCATGTTTACAAACACAACACCAGGAGGCGCAGCCGTTTAGAGGTCATTTCTGATTAATGATGTCACAGAATTTACCGGTAATTTGAAATCAATGTAATTTCAATGTTTGAAACCAAAATATTGGTCAGAAATTATTGTATAGTAAAAGTATATATAATAAAAGTATAGTGCATCTACTAATAATTAATATTATAATTCTAATTATTATTATTATTTTTTTTTTTTTTTTACAGATGCAAATAAGTTCGCGTCGCGATACAAATGCCAACTTGTATCCGATGAATCAACGTTTTTTTGTATTTTAATTTTTTTTATGTGGTTGATTTGACACGGAATTACCCACAGAGTGCAACAAGAATGTCTTCATTGCAAATTCACTCTTTTTACACCTATTTTCTTTTGGCAAAGGTCCTAATCCTCTGACAACTACAAAAGAACAAAGGAGCACATCACAAATAGTACAAAATTACAATAATACAAAAACCATCCAATACTCATTCACAGACAGGTTGACCACCTCTAAAATTAAACTGGGATCTGAAGGTCTTGCAAAAGAAAAAGCAAATAAGTGGATCCAAGGAGGCATTTAGTGCTGTGAGCAGGATGGTGAGCTCCTTCAGGATGTAGTACGCATGGACTGCTGTACAATCACACAGCAGGGGTTTGATGAATATGTATGGCAGTTTCACCAGTTGATAGGGAACAAAGCACACACAGAAAATGACCACCAGCACTAGCATGTTGTGCTTAGACGTTTTGAATGTTTGGCTTCCGAAACTAACCTGTGAAGAGAACTGAACTTCTCTGAGCTTTTGATGAGTCTTCCAGTATAGCAGAATCAGAGATACCAGGACAAAAATGAAGCTCACAAAGGTCATACAGTGGATACTTTTGTAGGTCACACTGAGTGGGGAATTGTGCCTGGATTCACAGGTAAAAGCATCAGGAATTTGACCCCAGAAGTTCTGTAGAAAGAGGATCAAGTAGATGGAAGACAAGGCTAACAAGCACAGCCAAGTTGCCGCAGAAATGTAGCAGGCAGTATGAACCATCTGCAGAGCATGGGTCTCCATTGGCGGGACAATCTTTAGGTACCTGAAAAAATATATTTATTTATTTATATGCAATCATGTACAAACTGTATAATATATACTTTTTTGTATATTACTATAGGGACTGTCCCCCTGGAGTGTCATAGGTTTGAGCTTGGGGAGAACTTGGATCAGTCACAATGCTTTCATGGATCAAAACCTTTTGGGTTTGAGCCTACAATCTTTCAACTGGAGGTGGATTTTACAGATACCGATAACTAGGTTGGACCACAATAGCCGATAACCGATTAATCAACCGAAAGTTTTAATATTTCATTTTTATATATATTTTTTTTATTTAATTGTATTTAATATTATACTGTAGTTAACCCAAAGATGAAAATTCTGTCATGAATTACTCAGCCTCATGTCATTCCAAACCCGTAAGACCTTCCTTCATCTTCGGAACAAAAATTAAGATATTTTTGATTTATTTGAATTAACAATTAAACTCCGCACACCTGACGGCAATAGATAGGTGCGTCGGAGGCAAAGACCAACCAGGTCAAAAAACTAAAAAGCAAAAAAACAAATCCCACACACTATATATGCAAAAAAATATCAAAATATTGATTGACTACGTTTCGGTCGCATGACCTTCATCAGGAATTTTTTTAACATGACATCACAAAGTACACCCGATTTAAAAACAGATTCATGAATTCATGACCAATCGCTGTAAAGATCCATTGATTAATAACAACCCGCAATAGGTACATCATCAACTTAAAAAACAAAAACAAACAAAAAATACCACTTTCATGTACATATACACATAAACATATCCTGTGCATACATACTAGCACATACATCAGGCCCAGATTGCATTATAACATCACATTAAATAAAGCTTCATCATTCATGCCATTAGGTGATAATGTCTGAAGGGTAAAGATCCAAAACAGTTCACGTTGATGTAAGAGCAATTCAATATCGCCACCTCTAGGTGGCACATTAACCCTTTCAATACCACAAAACCGTAAGGTAGAAACATCATGATTTAAGGCAAGAAAATGAGCTGCAACTGAACAGTTCGTATCTTTTCTCCTGATAGAACTCTTGTGTTCACTAATTCTTTGTTTAAGTTGACGTGATGTTTTTCCAACATAACCTAAACCACAAGGACACCGAATCAAATAAACAACATACGTAGAAAAACAGGTAATAACAGAGTTAATTCTTTATTTTTTACCGGTTCTAGGATGACAAAAAAAAAGAAGTTTTTGATGTATTATTGCACTGAGCACAATTACCACAACGATAATTACCATTTGGTATAGGGCTAAGTAATCTCTGAGAAGAATCAGGAGTATCCGTCTGAAAACGAGCATGTACCAAAAAATCTTTTACATTTTTGGAACGTTTGTACGCAATCAAAGGAGGATGCTGAAAAATGGTACCCAACTCCGGGTCAGAGGACAACAAATACCAATATTTCTTAAAAATCGATCTCATAAGATAAGACTTAGTTGAATGCGTTGTAATAAAAGT
>NW_015652189.1:21976-37584 GCF_001515625.1 Sinocyclocheilus rhinocerous | reverse complement strand
AATCCCGCACACTATCTATGCAAAAAATATCAAAATATTTATTGACTACGTTTCTGTCCCATGACCTTCATCAGGAATTTTTTTAAACATGACATCACAAAGTACACCCCATTTAAAAACAGATTCATGAATTCAGCTGTAAAGACTGTAAAGATCCATTGATTAATAACAACCCGCAATAGGTACATCATCAACTTCAAAAAAATTTCATGTACCATGCCATTAGGTGATAATGTCTGAAGGGTAAAGATCCAAAACAGTTCACGTTGATGTAAGAGCAATTCAATATCGCCACCTCTAGGTGGCACATTAACCCTTTCAATACCACAAAACCGTAAGGTAGAAACGTCATGATTTAAGGCAAGAAAATGAGCTGCAACTGGATAGTTCATATCTTTTCTCCTGATAGAACTCTTGTGTTCACTAATTCTTTAAGTTGACATGATGTTTTTCCAACATAACATAAACCACAAGGACACCGAATCAAATAAACAACATACGTATGGTATAGGTATATTGATGATATATTTTGTATTTTTTTGGGAAATAAAAATGAAGTTGAAGAGTTTGTGTCGATTCTTAATAACTTTGAGGAAGATTTGGAATTTACCTTGGAGTTTAACTCGTTGAGAGTACATTTCTTAGATCTGTGGGTCCAAAAATATGATGATAAATTGATAACGACTTTGTACACTAAGGACACGGATCGTAATGCTTTGTTACTTGCAACCAGCTTTCATCCGACTTCTTTAAAAAAGGGACTTCCTAAGAGCCAATTTTATAGATTGAGGAGGATTTGTTATTCGGACGAAGATTTTATTGATAAATCGTTAATCATGAAAAATAAGTTTTTGGATAGGGGTTATCCTTCTGAATGGATTGAAGAAGTGTTTAATAGTGCTTTTCAAAAGACACGTTCTGAGTTGTCAAAAAAGAAAACAAAAAAAAACAACTTTTATTACAACGCATTCAACTAAGTCTTATCTTATGAGATCGATTTAAGAAATATTGGTATTTGTTGTCCTCTGACCCGGAGTTGGGTACCATTTTTCAGCATCCTCCTTTGATTGCGTACAAACGTTCCAAAAATGTAAAAGATTTTTTGGTACATGCTCGTTTTCAGACGGATACTGCTGATTCTTCTCAGAGATTACTTAGCCCTATACCAAATGCTTATTATCGTTGTGGTAATTGTGCTCAGTGCAATACTACATCAAAAACGTTTTTTTTGTCATCCAAGAACTGGTAAAAAATATAGAATTAACTCTGTTATTACCTGTGTTATTTGATTCGGTGTCCTTGTGGTTTAGGTTATGTTGGAAAACATCAACTTAAAGAATTAGTGAACACAAGAGTTCTATCAGGAGAAAAGATATGAACTATCCAGTTGCAGCTCATTTTCTTGCCTTAAATCATGATGTTTCTACCTTACGGTTTTGTGGTATTGAAAGGGTTAATGTGCCACCTAGAGGTGGCGATATTGAATTGCTCTTACATCAACGTGAACTGTTTTGGATCTTTACCCTTCAGACATTATCACCTAATGGCATGAATGATGAAGCTTTATTTAATGTGATGTTATAATGCAATCTGGGCCTGATGTATGTGCTAGTATGTATGTACAGGATATGTTTATGTGTATATGTACATGAAAGTGGTATTTTTTGTTTGTTTTTGTTTTTTAAGTTGATGATGTACCTATTGCGGGTTGTTATTAATCAATGGATCTTTACAGCGATTGGTCATGAATTCATGAATCTGTTTTTAAATGGGGGGTGTAATTTGTGATGTCATGTTAAAAAAATTCCTGATAAAGGTCATGCGACCAAAACATAGTCAATAAATATTTTTATATTTTTTGCA
Source organism: Sinocyclocheilus rhinocerous (assembly GCF_001515625.1). Taxonomy (NCBI): domain Eukaryota; kingdom Metazoa; phylum Chordata; class Actinopteri; order Cypriniformes; family Cyprinidae; genus Sinocyclocheilus; species Sinocyclocheilus rhinocerous. The sequence goes on along the minus strand of NW_015652189.1, from coordinate 35,721 downwards.
TAGATAGTGTTCTCTATAGTGAATAGGGATTCGTTTTTTGCTTTTTTGATTTATTTGAATGAAATAAGTCTGATGAAAGCTGCATGAGAGCTTTCTGACCCTCTATAGACAGCAAAGTAACTGAAATGTTCCCAGACTCAGAAATGTAGTACAGACATTGGTAAAATAGTCCATGTGACATTAGCGGTTCAACTGTAATTTTATGAAGCTATGAGAATACTTTCTGGGCACAAAGAAAACAAAAATAATGACTTTATTCAACAATTCTTCTCCCCCGCATCACCATCTTCCATCATTATCAAGAGTACCACGACGCATGCATGTGCATTCCTTTGCTCGTAAACGAGGTGCAGCGCTTGCGTGATGTTGTACACCACTGAATCATTGTTAAAAATAGTTGATTTGTTAATGTTAATGGCATTGAATTAATATAACTTTTGCACCCGCAATTATGTTGAATGTTGAAAAAATTTTGAAATTTCAACAAGTCACCATTATTGTGATCAGTGTTTGCTTTAGTTGGGCTAATGAGACCAATTAGAGTGTTGGTTAGGTCAGGTTTCTGTAACAACTGATTAGTCAGTGTGAAGTTTTGGTAGATTGCAGTGCAGTCAAAAACAACTGTAATTGTGTTCTTTTTTTGGGTGATATATTCTGTGGTGAGAAATATACCACATTCGGTCTGTGTGTTCTAGTTGTTCTGAAGGGACTTTTTTTTTTAGCGTAGCTTTTGTCAAGTATGTCTGCCATGAAAGCTTTATAGTCTTTGTGAAACTCTTGGTTATTGCGGAGTTTTCTTTTAAGACTGGTGGTAATCTGTTCTGCTACGCGTCTGTTGTTGGGCATCTTGACAGGATCATTCTTAAAGGGCAGGTCAATACAGTAATGTCCATCCTTATACTGTACTGACTGTTCCAAAGACTGCATGAATTTCCGATCTTCTTGTGACATTTTGGATTTGTCACCGTAATTACGTTCAGGAAAGTCTGCATTGAATTGCTCTATCAACAGTGTTTCAATGTCCGTCACTGCAATTCTGTTCACAGTGAAACTAGGAATTCTGATCTGGTCTGATTCTGCGCTCACATCTGTTCGCAAAGACCCATTAACAATCCATCCAAGAGCCGTCCTGATAGCATACGATCGATTTCCTTCACTGTTTATTATTTGCCATGGTTCTATGGCCTTGTGCGCAGTGGCGGTTCTACATTGAATTACACCCTGGGCGAGACCCACTTCGAGCTATTTCTGCGTCATGCCCACTAATTCCATTAGAGTATTGCTCTATACAGTGGATCCCACCCCCCTGTCCGTTCTATTTGGAAGAGACCCAGAGATGAACCGCCCCGCCCCCAGAGTCTCTGACGGCAACCAATCTAAAACTGTAGTGTTTTTATGATTTCTACATTGCTGCAGTTATATGAGACAACAATGTGAGGAAAAACCTTCATAAACAACTTTTATAAATATGGTTCATAATCAGTTTTCAGTTCTGGCACTCATAGACATGAAGAATCAGCATGTGAATCTCAGCAATGGTGACAAAATATTCTGATAATTTGTATGTGATTTTTGAATGTCACAAAGCAAGGCAGTAAAAAGTCACAACAAAAAAATAACAAAAATAAAACCAAATAGTAAAAATAAAAGAAAATACTAAGACAATGCAGCTGCATAATTTAATCATGTCGCAGTGCATGCTGGGAGCCATGGATGAGTTATGATTGGTGCACCCAGAATGCAATGCAACATGAATCTGTCTGATGAACATCACCATTGTTGAGATTCATATGCTGATTCTTGATGTCTGTGTGTCTAAACAACACAGATGTTCTAAACTGGTGTGAAAAGTGTTTTTAAAGCTCTTGTTATTATTTAATTACAGACCCTGATTATAAATCAACCCCCCCTTTTTCCAGATGAACCTTGTTTTTTCAGATGTATTTCCAAGAAAAAAATATTGTCTCATATTCGGGACAATACGGTAATATACACTTGTGATCCATAATATAAACTATATTACACATTACCACTGGTGACATTAGTGAATCTGGCTTTTACATGACAACAATGTCGTTATAAAAAAAATGGCCAATATTATCTGAACACATTTTCGCTTGGTGTTTCTTGCCCTAACAAAGGTGTTTCATAAACATACTTACAACAACCAGAGAAAAACTAATGTATGAATAAATTATGCAGCTGCTTTGTCTTAGTATTTTCTTTTATTCTTACTATTTGCTTTTATTTTTGCTGTGACTTTTTACTGCCTTATTTTGTGACATTCAAAAATCATATCAAAATTATTAGAACATGTTGTCACCATTGCTGAGATTCACATGCTGAATCTTCATGTCTATGAGTGCCAGGGTCTAAAACTTTTTGTGAACCATATTTCTAAAAGTGATTTTTAAAGTTTATTCACATTGTCAATTCATATCATATAACTGCAATAATATAGAAGTCATAAAAATACTACAGATTTAGATAAAATGCAATCTGAGACTCATACATATGAAATGATTTTATCATAAGTATCTCACCATCACATATGTGCTTTATAAACACTATTGTAACAGCAGAATAGAAACTTATTTTTAAAAAAAGTAAAGTGTCAAGAGGCAACTAAAGCAAACACTATTCACCAAAACTGTAAGTTGAAAAGAAAAAAAAATCTAAACCTTAATTCTCAATACAGATCTTCTGTTTTAGATACTCCAGAAATAAAGTATAACTGGTTAGTAATGCATGAAGCTGGTGATGTTGTTTGTGGAGTTGTTTATCTTCTGCTGAGATCTTGAGAGATTTAATGTCTTCTTTTATTTCAGTTGATTTCATCTAAGGCTGTGGCTGAAGTCAGTTGTAATTCTTGTTTCTCTTTTCTTCAGTGATTCTGCTTGTTAACAGCAGCTGTTCATCACTAATGCACAATCAGCACTTAATTAATCACATAATTATCTCATTAACTTTAACACTCTTCTAAAGTGGTACCATATATGCTCAGAGCAGTGATAATTTAAAACTCAGGATTTTACTGTGTACAAAATGCTATTGTGTGACTTCAGGATACTCAGAATATAGTCATATGGACTAAATTTATGTAGCTTCTTTGTCATTTTGGAGCTTGCTGCAAAGAATATCTTGAATAGTGTTTTCTGTGTCACCATTTATTTTTGATAGAAGGAAATACACAAAAATCTATGATTCTATGACAGACCTTTAACATCCTTGGAATGTGTATATTGCACAAAAGTTTCTTCATAGTGGAAAAGGTTTTTAAAATGTTTTAACAATAAGAAAAATAGATTTTGTTTTAGAACTGTTAATTGAAAAACTCATCAGGGAACCAAAAATGGTTCTTCAATGGCATTGCTGTGAAAACCCCTTTTTGCAACATTTATTTTTAAGAATAAAAGATTTAAAATGAGATGAGGGTGAGAAAATGATGTCAGAATTTATATTTATAGGTCAACTCTCCAGTTAAGGGTTGACTTTTCTTCAGTAAATAGTTTTGAGTACGGAAGAATAAAACATAAACAAAAAATGAAACCATCTCGAGATTAAAGTCATTAAATTTTGAGAAAAAAAATCGTAAAATTTCAAGAAAAAATTGAAATAAAATGTTGAGAATAAACTCATTAAATTACGAGAAAAAAGTCATTAAATTGCGAGAAAAAAGTCGAGATACAATGTTGAGAATAAACTCATTAAATTACGAGAAAAAAGTAGTAAAATATCGAGAAAAAACTTTAAATTTCGAAAAAAAAGTCGAAATAAAATGTTGAGAATAAACTCATTGAATTTCGAGAAAAAAGTTGAGAATTACCACATTGTTGTGATATGTTCATTTCATCTCGTTGGACACTGTTATTCAGTATCTGAAGTGGGGTGGATTGGAGAGTAATGCACTGGGGAGTAGTGTATGATACGATCGACTGGGTTCAAGTCTGTCTTTTGCCAAACTCGCTTTTCTTTCTTTTCTCATCAAATATCACATCGGAAAAGTGGAAACCAATTGCTTAACGAGTGTTTAATAATAACGTATTAATTAGGGGTAGGCAGGCTATAGGGAGGGCTTTGTTGTCCCAACAAGGCATCATCTATTTAATAATTTCAATAAATAAAATCACTGTTATTAAAATCAATGTTATTATTGCATCATGTTAATGTACAACAATACTAAGGTGCAAATAGTATCTGCCACTATTTATAAGTATAAATAGCATCTAATTAGCTACTATTTACACGTATTGCAATGATCTGCTGCTTTTACATAACGAAAATAGAATGGCTATTTTCAATTAGTGTAAATAGCACATATCTAAAATGCTGCTGTTGTCACTTAGTGTAAGTAGTACATATAACTATTTTCACTGTAAATAGCAACTGGCAGGGGTGTCCAAAGTCCGGCCATGGTCCAAATACGGCCCGTGGATCAATTTCAAACGGCCCGCAGCATGTCTATTGAAATGTAGGCTATTATATGTGGCCCGCCAATCATAATTTACAAATCATGCAGTTTCACAATGTCAACACAAGGTGGCAGCACTAAATTTTAGGCCAGATGTATCAGTAAAACGTGAGTGACAACAATTTGATAACTCATATGCGCTGTCATTTTTTTAGTGCACCGAAAGCGGAAGAGCGCCACTCGTGTGAAGTGCGCTGCACGGATCATTATTATCTCTGCCTAAACACAGCGCAGCGCGAGCTCAGAACAAATGCGTTTACTCACAGGTCTCAATCAGGCAACCTCTGAACAGCGCTGTGAGATGCGTTCGAGTTTGGAGCATAGCTCTCCAAAACAAAACAAAGGTCACAGTGATTTAAACTAGTTTAAAGGCAGATGAAACCGCGCTGCCATTCTCAACAACACTGACGCGGAAAACAGTAGAAACACTGTGTGACAACAATGCAGTTAGAATAGGCCTACTTTTCAATCCACAAATTAATATTTACAATGGATTTACTGTAGTAACACTAAACCTACCTAATTAATACATTATTTTTAAATACTCGTTAAGCAATTTATTTCCAATGTGATATTTGATGAGAAAAGGAAGAAAAGCGAGTTTGGGAAAAGACGAACTCGAACCCAGTTGATCGCATGATACGCTACTCCCCTGTGCATTACTCTCCAACCCACCCCACTGCAGACGCTGAACAATGCTGTCCAACGAGATGAAATGACACGAGTGTGTTTATTCTCGCCTTTTTCCTTGAAATTTAGCGAGTTTTTTTCTCGCAATTTAACAACTTTTTTCTCGTAATTTAATGAGTTTATTCTCAACATTTTATCTCGACATTTTTTCTCGCAATTTAACGACTTTTTTCTCGTAATTTAATGAGTTTATTCTCAACATTTTATTTTGACTTTTTTTCCTCGAAATTTAACGAGTTTTTTCTCGAAACATAACGACTTTATTCTCTAAATTTAATGAGTTTAATCTCAACATTTTATCTCGACTTTACTTGAAATTTAAAGAGTATTTTCTCGCAATTTAACGACTTTAATCTCGAGATGGTTTTATTTTTTTTTATTATTGCTTGGCCCTAATCCTCTTCCGTAAAAAAAATAAATAAAAATAATATATGTTTATTCAAGTAACAAAAATTGGTCAAAAGTGACAATGAAGACACTTGTAAGGTTATAAAATATGTATATTTCAAAATAAAAACTGTTATGTTAATATTTATTTTTACCTATTTCTATTTTCTATTCTATTTTCTATAATCCTGAAATAAAAATTTTATTCCTGGAGTAATCACAGGAATAAAATATATATTTTTTAATATTAAAATAGAAAACAAGTTATTTTAAACTGTAATAATATTTCACAATATTACTGTTTTACTGTATTTTGGTTAAATAGATGCAGAATTGGTGAGCATAAGAATCTTCTTTCAAAAATATTTTAAAAATCTTACCGAACCCGAACACCTGTAGTGTACAGTATATAATTGAAACATTTATTTTTGTGCATTTGTTTACAGTATTTTAATATTTGATGTTGATTTAATTTTATAGGCATCTATTTGAATTTATTTCAATTATTATCTTTATTCATTTAGGTTCACTTATTTAATATTTAAGCTGAAATGTGTTTGAAAGTTCAATATAATTAGAAAAAAGGGGGCCTTAAATGAATTGCAGGGGTAAATGTTGCCCCTTATTGAGAAAGATCTCACACTACTGTATTGACTGACCTTTCTTCTGTTCAGCACTTCCAGTGACTTCCATTCAGCTGGAAAAGGTGCACCGATCGTCTTAGATTCTATCTAAATCAATGCCACTTTTGGCTACTAGAGGAACCGATGTTTACCGGCAGAAGGAATAGCGTAGCAGTACAGTATGTGACTGTGATAGACTGTCTAAGGTAAGAGCCCTCTGGATCCAAAAGCAGTGTGAAATGTTTGCCAAGGTTTAAGCACATTGTGTGTCCTCCCATTCATTTGCTGTATGTTCTAGTCAATACGATATTGCTGTGTAAACACTATAGGATCAGGAGGGTTAGTAGCGGCCATTTGAGTGACTCAAACCCGGAGCTAAGCTTTCTACTAACCAGCCAGCCATCTGGAACAACTGCTTGCAGCTTTGCGCTGGTGGCCTGAACTACCATCCCATGCATGTCCTCCATCACAGCCTGGCCCAGGGCGGGAGGCAGAGGGACGGAGGGAAACGAACCCGTGCGGATAAACCACAGATGTCACAGTGATTTAAACTAGTTTAAAGGCAGATGAAACCGCGCTGCCATTCTCAACAACACTGACGCGGAAAACAGTAGAAACACTGTGACAACATTGCAGTTAGAATACTTTTCAATCCACAAATTAATATTTACAATGGATTTACTGTAGTAACACTAAACCTACCTAATTAATACATTATTTTTAAATACTCGTTAAGCAATTTATTTCCAATGTGATATTTGATGAGAAAAGGAAGAAAAGCGAGTTTGGCAAAAGACGGATTCGAACCAAGTCGATCGTATCATACGCTACTCCCCAGTGCATTACTCTGCATTACTATTATTTTCTCGAAACATAACGACATTATTCTTGAAATTTAATGAGTTTAATCTCAACATTTTCTCCTGACTTTTTTCTTGAAATTTAACATGTTTTTTTCTCAAGATGTAATCTCGAGATGGTTTTATTTTTTTTATTATTTTATTATTTTTTGGAAAACACCACTTTGTTGTGACCTTCTTCTGCTCCATCTCTTCATGCTGCATTTTTGCATGCAAGGAAACCACAGCATGGTATGTGGTTTCAAATCGAAATATCTTTTCAGTCTTGCAAATGGGTAATGCTCGTTTTACTTTGTTGCACAATCTTTACAGATTGCTGATACTGAGCCCACTGCCTTTTTGAAGGCCTCCTGTTTTTGCGGTTTACCGATGACATCTTCTGCAAAAGCGACTCTCTGAATGTCCTGCACATGAAAAAGTAGATGACAGGATCCAGACACACATTAAGGGCGGACAGGAAGAGCGTAGCTTCTTTGATCTGGAAGAGAATGAAGCGGTTGTAGGTGCTAAAGTCATCCTTGTGGCTTTGGCTAAGCGTGTAGGGCACGCGACAAATGTGGTATGGAACAAAGCAGAAGACAAAAACAGCCAGCAAGCTAAAGATGCTTCGATTTGACCGCCGTCTCGCCACGCTGCTGTCCTGCTGCACGCGTTTGTAAGAGCGGTAAACATGACAGGCGATGGAGGTGTAGCAAAACACCATCAGCAGGAACGCCACCCAGAAGATTCCAACGTTGAAGTGGGCTGACATTTCGTGCCAGCGCCGACCCAGGTCACTCTTCAGGGCCATGCAGGAGAAAACCTTAGGCATGGGCTGGTTGGCTAATATGGCGTTCGGCAGCATGAAGAACATCATGACGCCCCAAGTTAGCAGTGCGAGACCCTTTGCTACCGAAACACGCTGCAGAAAGGAAGACATGCCAAAAGTGCTGCGTACGATTTTTAAGTAGCGTTCCAAGCTGATGAGGCTCATGAAGGTTATTCCTGTGTACATGCTGAGGTAGAAAAGCACAGCTGTGTAGCGGCAAACTATCAGCTTCAACTGCAAGCCGCCGTAACCGAGGTCGCCCACTACACGCCACGGGTAGGTAAACAACATCAGAACGTCTGCCACCACCATGTTTTTTAGGTAAACTACTAAGGCTGAGGAGGTGGGAACCCTGAAGAAGATCCAAGCGGCGAGTCCGTTGAGAATGAAGGCACAAGCGCAGATGATGGTGTAGAGCACAGGCAGAACCTGATGTGTGAACACGCTGCTGACGTTCGTGCTGTTTTTAGGTTCCGTCTGTGTAGTATTGATGTAGTCCATATCTAAAACGGAAAAAGAAAGAACTTCTTTAGCTTTGATGATATCAGGAAATATTGTGAAATTGTGTGATTCAATGTTGTAACTTCTGCTAGACTTTTTTTTTTTTTTGCTTATGTTTAGAAATTAAAAATGCCATTTATGCCACTTTCATGAATATTCTAAATGTGTGTATAGTCCTTGCACTTTTTATGCTTTTGTTTCTACTTCAGATTCTCTCTGACGAAACTCTGACAATACAAAACTTGTGAAAAAATCCACATTAGCATACTTTAAAAAATGTTTTATACTTTAGAAAGAATATTCTTCAGTGTGAATTGAATGCAATTAGGGATGCACCGAGCCCCTATAAATGGTCTTATTTTTACAATTTAGTTTTAATCCAAATTATGCGTGTGCTAAGTGAGTGAACATCAATAAGATCACACAACAGAAGTGCGCACTCTCTTTCTCTCTCTCTCCCTACCGTTTAGTAACTTGTGCATTGTTTTACTTACTTGTTTTTTACATATCCGACCGAACTACAAACTTTCCAGTGATGTCTGTGAGAAAGATATATTCACTCGACAAGCTCGCGCATCTGCGCCGCCGCGCGCTCAATCCACTCAGCGTGCTTTGTTTATCAGCTCGCGCACACCAGCTATACAGGCGTTAATACATATACTTCTTAGTAGACATCCTTAACTCCATTCTGCTGTCTGTTGTTCTGTTGTCTGTGTTTCTTTGTCTGAATATGGCACTTATCACATGCTGTGTGATACGAGTACGAGTACAGGAGCTCAGTATCGGCCCGATACCGGTGCATCCCTAAATGTAATTTTTTCAGACTCACAAATACATGAAAATTACAATTACTTGAACATATATTATATTGTAAATTTATATTAAATGCAATTAGATGACCTTAAGAGTGTTTTTTTACTTGCTTAAGTAGTATTTTAATACATCTTTATATGTAATTTCATAATTACTTCTGTTGTCTAAAATATTGTAAAGTGTACTATATCAAGTGTACTGACAAGCTTTTATGGTAAACTAGAATAGACATTTCAATAGAAATTAGATCAAAGTATGTGTCATGTATTTAAATATATTTTTAATTAATATACGCATATATACATTTATAAGGTTTAAAGTTGCAGTTAGTACTTTTTCAAATAAATGAACTTTAAATGTAGTATAGAATAACACACTACAGTGAAAATTGTTGATTTTGAATCAATATCACTGTTGCACCCGCATTTACATTAACATTTTGAATGTTAGCATTTTCAACAAACCACCATTATTGAGATCAGTGTTTGCTTTTGTTGGGCTCTTGACTCTTGATTTTCATTAAGTTAATTTTCTTTAAGTACAATAGTTTTTCAATATAAAATCTTGTGCATTGATAAAGAATGAGATGTTTTAAAGTTAAGTTGGAGTGAGTAAATTACTTTTTGTGTTGGGTTTGAAGCTGTAAGAAAGTAGAGAAATAATGCTAAATAAAGTTGAAGTTGATATCTCACTACTGATGCAAATCTTCTTCTTCTGTGATTTGCGGCAGCTTAAACACTTCAAAGGCGTATTGCTGATGCAAATTTACATTTACATTTACATTTAGTCATTTAGCAGACGCTTTTATCCAAAGCGACTTACAATTGGGGGATACATAAAGCGATTCTTCTTAAAGAGGCAAACAGACACAGGAAGTGCTAGTAATACCAAGTTTGTAGACATTGTTCAAATAAGTACAAGCTAGAAAGCGAAGGAATAAATAAGCTGTTATAGAAGTGGTAGGAGGTGGTGGAGGGGGACAGAGGAGAGAATTGAAAGTTTTGAAGAGATTACGTGTGTCTGGAGCGCTGTTGCTCTTGTTGTGGAAGTATGAAGATTTGGCAGTATGGACTTCAGCAGAGAAAGATGAAAGCAAAGACTGATACATACTCAGGTCTGATGGATCTTTTGATTTGCACCATTTTCTCTCTGCTGCCCTGAGTTTGGTCCGATGCTCACGAAGAACATCGGATAACCAGGGGTTCGAAGGGGCAGCCCGTGCTGGCCTGGAGGAGAGAGAACAAATATCATCTAGACAAGAGATTAAAGTAGAGCATAAAGTGTCAGTTGCTGCATTCACATCCAGAGATGAGAAATGGATAGGTGAGGGAAGAGAGGAGGATACAACGGAGAAAAGATGGGAGGGAGAAAGGGAGCGTAGGTTTCGTCTAAAAGTAACTGGTATAGAGGTTGGTGGCACACAGATAGCAAAATGTAGTTTAAATATAATGAAAAAATGACCAGAGATATGTAGGAGTTTTACCAGAATGTTCTTTTTCACAAATTTAAAGATACACTCATCATGCAAACCTCAACAATGGTGACAATCATCGAACTAATTCAGATAAACAGATCAACTGCAATGCATGCTGGGAGTCATGAATGAGTTTTGTACTATGTTGATACCCAGTATGCATTTCAGCGTAAAGTTTTCTTTTGTTGCTTGTCACCATTGTTGAGTTTCATACACTGATTATTGATGTCTAATTGATTCCACAATTTAATTAGTTTTTTTTTTTTGGAGGTTTTCGTAAATTTTTAAAGTATGATAGTTGTACCATTGCTTTAATCTTACACTGTAGTGTCATGCATTATTCACACAAAAACAACACAACATACTTGTGAGCATTTGATTACTGTCAGCATCGCCTGATCCCATGGATCTTATGGTGTGTTTACACCAGATGCGAATGCAATTGTTCGCGCGATTAGATAACATACAAAGTCAACGAAAAAAAAAAGGAAGAGGCGAATTTGCGCCGGGCGACGCAGAATGCGTGACGAGTCTGCCGCGAACGCATGATATTGGCCTCAATCGCGTCATCCGCGCAAGTTCAAAAATTTCAACTCGAGCGAATAATTTGCGTGACGTGTTCTCGCGTAAGCCAATCAGGAAGAGCTTCTTGACACGTCCAATTGAATCAGACAATGGAAGAGAGCATTATTGTAGCCGTCTGTTATTATATAGGTCTGGAGCATAGAAAACAATTAAAATCAGTTGTATTTTATCAGCATGACTACAGAGACGCTGCTATCAATAATAAAAGTAATAGTAAAATCAGTGTGTATATATACAGTAGTAAAATGTGACACACGTTAATGCAGGATCCTAACATTACTCATCCATCTCTGGATGGTGCTGTGAATCCAGACACGTCGGCGTTTGACTTCTCATAATATTTGGGACTTCTTGACAACAGGTACAAAACAGCGATTGCATTTATCTCCACCATGGTTGATCACACTATGTTTTCATCCGTGCCAGTGACACAAAACACATCCCACAAGTAGTTTAGAGCAAGTGATGCAATGCGCATATTAGCTTCATTTCTGGCATGAACACGCCATTAGTTTTCATTGTCACGACAAATGTATTTTAGTACATTATTACAAATAACAATGAAAATCTAATGTAAAAGTACAAAGAGTCAAGAGCCCAACTAATGCAAACACTGATCACAATAAGGGTGGTTTGTTGAAATTTCAAAAAAATTTTCAACATCAATTGTGGATGCAAAAGTAATTTTGATTCAATGCAATTGTAGCGTCTGCGTAGGATCATGCATGATCTTTGGGGTTTTATGGGAAGAGGCGAATTTGCGCCGGGCGACGCAGAATGCGTGACGAGTCTGCCGCGAACGCATGATATTGGCCTCAATCGCGTCATCCGCGCAAGTTCAAAAATTTCAACTCGAGCGAATAATTTGCGTGACGTGTTCTCGCGCAAGCCAATCAGGAAGAGCTTCTTGACACGTCCAATTGAATCAGACAATGGAAGAGAGCATTATTGTAGCCGTCTGTTATTATATAGGTCTGGAGCATAGAAAACAATTAAAATCAGTTGTATTTTATCAGCATGACTACAGAGACGCTGCTATCAATAATAAAAGTAATAGTAAAATCAGTGTGTATATATACAGTAGTAAAATGTGACACACGTTAATGCAGGATCCTAACATTACTCATCCATCTCTGGATGGTGCTGTGAATCCAGACACGTCGGCGTTTGACTTCTCATAATATTTGGGACTTCTTGACAACAGGTACAAAACAGCGATTGCATTTATCTCCACCATGGTTGATCACACTATGTTTTCATCCGTGCCAGTGACACAAAACACATCCCACAAGTAGTTTAGAGCAAGTGATGCAATGCGCATATTAGCTTCATTTCTGGCATGAACACGCCATTAGTTTTCATTGTCACGACAAATGTATTTTAGTACATTATTACAAATAACAATGAAAATCTAATGTAAAAGTACAAAGAGTCAAGAGCCCAACTAATGCAAACACTGATCACAATAAGGGTGGTTTGTTGAAATTTCAAAAAAATTTTCAACATCAATTGTGGGTGCAAAAGTAATTTTGATTCAATGCAATCAACATTCACAAATCAACCATTTTTAACATTGATTCAATGGTTGCTTGCTATCAGGGTTGGTAATGTACATGACAATGTTAATGTGTTTGGTCTAGGCAGAATAGATCTGCTATGCTGCTGCTGCTGCGGCAGAGCAAGTACCGAGACTTGCTGCTGCCAATACATCCACAGTATGCTGCTGTGAGCATGTAAGAAATACTGCCGCTGCACATAAAATATGAAATAACCCCCCACAAAGCAGGAGACACAGAATGGACAATACAAGCCAAATACATTACCCATAAAGCATCTCACTCTGGACTACTGAACACCTGTAGATTTCTGAAGTGCGTTGCAACTGCTACAGCAAGCACTAGCCAAGTAGTTGAAAGTTGAGCAGCAAGCTAATTGGCTGCTCATACAATAATCAGCTGAGCCATGTGATGATGTCATTATGTCAGATTGAGTTTTAACCTATCACACTGCGCCATCTAGAGATTCATGCCAGAACTTTGGATATGTAAATATTAGTAGTTTAGTTTTACTCCATTTTTAATTTTATTTTACAATTTATTTAATTATTATATTTTAAAATCATTATTAAAAAAACAACAACTATGAAATGGTTATTACTAATTACTACTAATGGATATTACTAATCAGAATGCAAAATCAGAATTAGCTTTATTCGCCAGGTGTGCGCAAATACACGAGGATTTTTTTTTTTTTTTTTGGTACATACATACATACACATCTGACATGAGAACAGAAAAAAAAGCCATTTAAATAGTAAGACTTAACAATAAATAATAATAATGTGTATTAATCTGAAACAGTATATTTATGTAGAGATTTGTGCATTATTTACTCTATATACAGTTGTATAAATAAAGAGATGCGTTTGTATTTGCATAATACTTGAGAAAGAGGCAATAATAAAATATGTAGAATGAATTACAGAAATGAATTACAGAACACAGGTAATGATTCATGTGTTAGCTGTTTAAGC
>NW_015652189.1:16981-17300 GCF_001515625.1 Sinocyclocheilus rhinocerous | reverse complement strand
ATGTTTCCTGCCCTTGTATCCACTTTGGAGTTGTACAAGTCCTGAAGGTTGGGCAGGTGGACACCAATGATCCTTTCTGCTGTCCTAACAGTCCGTTGCAGTCTTCTTATATCTGATTTGCTGGCTGACCCAAACCAGATAGTTATAGAAGAACACAGAACCGACTCAATGACAGCTGAGTAAAACTGTATCGTCTGTGCCTGTGGCAGGTTGAAATTTTTCAGCTGACGAAAGAAGTACAATCTCTGCTGGGCCTTTTTCACAATGGAGACAATGTGAATGTCCCACTTCAGGTCCTGAGAGATGGTTGTGCCCAGGA
>NW_015652189.1:16430-16931 GCF_001515625.1 Sinocyclocheilus rhinocerous | reverse complement strand
GTCCTGGATGAGGCCGATGACTGTGGTGTCATCTGCAAACTTCAGAAGTTTGACACAGAGGTCTTTAGAGGTGCAATCATTTGTGTAGAGAGAGAAGAGCAGTGGGGAGAGAATGCAGCCCTGAAGAGCTCCGGTGAGGGTGTTGGATGTGAGTGTTCCCAGCCTCACTAGCTGCTGCCTGTCTGTGAGAAAGCTGGTTATCCACTGACAGATAGAGCTAGGAACAGAGAGCTGGGTTAGTTTGGTCTTGAGGAGTGTTGGGATGATGGTGTTGAAAGCGGAGCTAAAGTCCATAAACAAGATCCTTGCTAAAGTCCACAAACAAGATCCTTGCATAAGTCCCTGATTTGTCCAGATGTTGGAGGATGTAGTGCAATCCCATATTGACTGCATCATCCACAGACCTATTTGCTCGGTAAGAAAACTGCAGGAGGTCAAGCAAGGGTCCAGTAATGTCCTTCAAGTATGCCAACACCAGTCTCTCAAATGACTTCATGACCA
>NW_015652189.1:13294-16288 GCF_001515625.1 Sinocyclocheilus rhinocerous | reverse complement strand
TCAGTAACATAAACTATATTACACATTACCACTGATGACATCAGTAAACCTGCCTGCTACTTTGTCATAATAATGTCATAACAAAAAAAAGGCCAACATAAACTGAACACATGTTCTCTTGGATTTTCTTGCAGTAACAAATGTGTTTCATAAACACAATTAGTTCGTTTCTAGTAAAGCTGATCGGGAAAAAGTTGCTTAAGACAGGACAAACAAACAAAAAAAGTACCAAGGAGTGACAAAACATGGCTGCCATCTGCGGCGCCATCTTGACTTTTTTTTTTTAATGGTTACTAAGTTAACCCAAATGTGAATTATCTAAAAGATTTTTAGTAAAAAAAAAAAAAATTCATTAAAAAATTTAAATTTAAAATTAATTATTCCTTTTTAATTGAGTAAAACTGAATAATGTCCACAGTGCATGCACATTTCAAAACAAAATCACCACACTAAATCTTGAAAAATGTATTCTTTCCCTACAAAGGTATGTCATCTGGTGAAAATTCCTGTATTTTTCATATGGCAGTTTATTGAATTTTTCATATTGCAGTTTATTGTAAGAACAATGTTTTTGGTCTTTTATTTTTTCCAATAATGCAAACCCTGATGACATATCACTATTATATCATTAACTCTATTATTTAAATCATTGTAATGTATATTAATTAGCTGCATCAATTAGCTGGTTTATCATATTAAACTTACTTCATATCCACGTGTAAGCCTTTGATGCAGCAGTGCGTCCAGCTTTTGGTGTGCTCACACAAAAAATGAAAGTGAAAAATAAAAGCAAATGCATTGTGATGTGATGTGTGAGAAGCTATAGAAAGACATATGAATTTGAATATTTGCTGGCTTGATTTGCAAACAAATGCAAAAAAGTTACTCAGTTATGCAATGACGGAACATGCACAAAGCTTATATTCTCCTCTGCAAAACCACATATACCACATATTATACATTTGACCAGTTTGAAAATTCAAATGCATGTGAACACATCGTCCCCTTGGAATTATAAGGTTCTATCTGACATTTTTGACAAGTTGAGTTATTCACATATTCTTGTTCTGTGACAACTTATTTACATTATGTGATAGACCTTTTAATGTTGTGTACATTTTGGGACTTTTTATTTAAAAAACTAAAAAGTTATGTCTACACAGTCGAATGGAATGCAAAAACTTTTAAGCTCAAAATTTCAAAACTACTCAGAATGCAGATAGAACCTTATAATTATAATTTTGACGACATGTCAAAAATTTATTGATTTGTCTTAAAAAAATTTGTTCTAGTACACACATGAACAATGAACATGAATAACACACATACATTTGATTTCATCCAGGCAAGTTGCATTTAATTGCTGCGATAAACTTTTTCTTTTCTTTCTTTCTTTCTTTCTTTTAACTTCATTGTTGATTTTCTATTTTCTTATTCACAGAAATAAACTTAGTGTACATAATTTATTTTCAGTCTTAAGATACATTTTACACTGAGAAAGTATAGGCTATATTTACTCATCCAACTCCAACTTTATTTATAAAGCACCTAGTAGAACAACTAAGTTGACCACAGTGCTGTACAATGAGCTCAATAAAAAAAAAAAAATAATAATAATAAAATATTACCCATGAAAAAGACATCAATACACACCAAACAAGACAAACTCAGGCGGGTAACTACAACGACAATACCTCAGCACTCATCCCTGATCAAAAGCTAATGTAAAAAATATGCTTTTAACTGCTTCTTAAATTCATTCAGGTAATAATTGTCTCAAAGACACTGGCAAACTGTTCCAAAGCCTTGGAGCAGCTACCACAAATGCACGGTTACCTCTGAACTTTCATTTTGATCGAGGAACATGTAGGAGATTTTGTCCATTAGATAGAAATTATTTTTGATTAAGACTCAAAAAGTTAGCAGCCATTCATGACTTCATCTCATCTACACAGGCACTGGAAGAGTTCGGGTTAAAAGACAAATACAACTGAGTGTCATAGGCATAAGAATGAAACGACACACCATATTTATATAAAATCAATCCTAACGGTAGCATATACAGAGAAAAGAAAAAAGGTGCTAAGATTGAACCTTGCGGGACACCACAAGGAATGGGTGCCGAGGCCGATGCACACTCTCCCATGCGGACCGAAAAACTCCTATTCAGAAAGTGTGACTTTATTCATCATAGGGCATTTCCACAGATACCCACAGATGTTTCAAGATGAGAAATAAGCGCTGCTGTCAGATCTAGAAGTAAATGCAGGGCCGGATTTATGCATAGGCATTCTAGGCACGTGCCTATGCTTGCTCGTCCAGGGGGAGCCCAAACACAATAAAGAGATATATAATATTTTTGTTATACTATGGGATATCTACAACAGTAAAAGAACCAAAACCACAGAAGAGATTGAGCAAATAAATATAACAAACAATAGGGTAAAAATGATAAACTATTTCCATGTTTTCCACCTTTTTTATGTACAGAAAACACACTTTCCTTCTCCCGTTCTCTCCCACAGACGCACACAGACACAGTAGTTACAGACACGCACACACGCGGAGACGCAGACAGAAACTTGTTGTCAGCGCTGCCCCGCGAATTTATCAATAAAATAGTTTCGCAGCTGAAAAGCTACATGACATTTCTCAGTAGCGAGGTTCTTGAAGCAGTTCAACTTAAATATTCGCTATTAGTAGACGCTGCTGCTGAACACTGCTGAGAGACGCACAGACATACATATTCACACGCACTTAATCTCTCTCCCTCTCTCTCTTTCGCTCTCTCTCTCTCTAATAACTGCATTAGCCTGCATCAATAACTGCGTTAGCCTGGATATCGATGGCTCAAGCCTCTGTCATTAGCTCTAAAATGAAGTTTTGGAATTTGCAACAGAACGTTTGATATATTTTAGGATGGAAACATGTCAAATGTCTTGCAACAAATCATCTGAACAATTGATGTGTGATTGTGACTCCAGGCCGTTAAAA
>NW_015652189.1:8850-10250 GCF_001515625.1 Sinocyclocheilus rhinocerous | reverse complement strand
ACAAATCATCTGAACAATTGATGTGTGATTGTGACTCCAGGCCGTTAAAATTATTAGAGAAATAATGCACTCCCGAAGTGGTTGTGGCCACGACGCCGTGCCTATTAATGGAATGGTCTTTCTCAGTTCTCAAACAAATTAAGAACTACATTTGATTTTTATTGACTGAATGCAAGCATTCGGTTGTGACATCAGGTGACCAAAATTCAATGTCAATTCAACGTATTATGTCAATGTTAATTTGATGTCCAATACAGACATCAGTTGACAATGATATTTGTTGTTTTTTGATTGTGTAACCAAAATCCAATGTTAAGTCAACGTCAAATTGGCCTCAAATACTGACGTCAACCCGATTTTCATTCTCAACCAAAATGCACTGACGTTATATTGACGTCCTGTGCCTGCTGGGGTGAGTCTCATTACTGTTTGTTTCATGCTTAATCGCTTACGGAAGTAAAATATATGGGAATATACATTTTAAATATGGAAATAATACATTTCCATATATTGGTAGCTAGTGCTTATATTTTTCAATATACAGCAATATATGCATTGACAATATATGGCTATATATTGATATATACAAATATATTTAGAAAAAAGTTCTGCCATATGTTTATTCCACCCATTGAACTTTCAAATCAAGGGTGGAATAAACATATGGCAGAACTTTTACTTTCTGACCCCTGGACTTTCCACCTCTGCTAATCACGATTCTCTCTG
Source organism: Sinocyclocheilus rhinocerous (assembly GCF_001515625.1). Lineage (NCBI taxonomy): Eukaryota > Metazoa > Chordata > Actinopteri > Cypriniformes > Cyprinidae > Sinocyclocheilus > Sinocyclocheilus rhinocerous. The sequence continues at coordinate 9,524 of NW_015652189.1, read as the reverse complement.
TCATCAAATCTTTTCATTCTGTAGGTTTAGTTTTTTTTATCATTATTCTTTTCTGCATCTTTATTACTACAGATATTGATTTTCCCATTGTCTCTGCTGATAAAGCATGATAATAAGTGTCCATTTTTAATGTGCATTCTTTGCAGCACCAAACAGCACTACGCTAACTATCATATCTAAAGCAATGAGCTTGATAGGGATACTTTCCAACTTTTCGTGAAACAGCACGTCACATCATTTCAGCATGGCAAAATACAATGAGAAGCTTGTATGAACACTTTTTTATATAAAATTATGAGTACTTCATCTCATTCTACACCAGTGGTCACCAACCTTTTTAAGCCCAAGATCCCTGACCTCGACCTTTATGAAAGACAAGATCTACTGTACCTATTGAAGAATTGATAGGAAAAGATATCCAGAGCCGATCCTCCCTATACGCAAAGTACGCAAGCTGCGTAGGGCCCCCGAAACACCAGGGGGCCCCCTTGCTCTCAAAGATGCTTTAATTTTAGTTTCGTTTTTGGATTTGTCCAGCGGTTATGAAAACATGAATGTTAATTTCTCTTAATGCGGTGGGCTGTCACCCTTTCTACGTAAAAAATCAGTCAAATCATGTAACGTGAATGTCATACAGTCTCTTGCTCGAGACAAAAAAAAAAAACAGTTGAAAG
>NW_015652189.1:6840-7162 GCF_001515625.1 Sinocyclocheilus rhinocerous | reverse complement strand
GTTTCTGAAACGTCTGTGTATTTGACAAATATTGCATTTAATTCACTTCATCTGTGATAGAGTATGCAAACACTGCGAGAGCGTCATTACCAGGAGCAAGTGGCTACTCTCTCCAGCCGGAGGCAGGCTAGTGTAGTTCCTCTCGAACATCCTAGTCTTCTCGAGCAAGTAACTGCAGCGCTGCCGATGACTTCCGTAACTATGGAAGAAACACGTTAAACGGCGCACTCTCGCTTGGGTCGCTGAGTGCGCACGCGCATCAGAATCCAACTCTTACCAGTGTAAATAACTCAGAATGCATGAAATGACATTAGACCCCCCG
>NW_015652189.1:2881-5860 GCF_001515625.1 Sinocyclocheilus rhinocerous | reverse complement strand
GCAATTTAGATTTTTAGACCCCTTAACCTACCGCCAAACCTAAACCTACCCATTTTATAGCGAATACAAAAGGATATAAAACGCAATTGACCAAAATATGCAGGAAATTAACCATTTTAGTAAAGTTAACAATATATATTTTATAGATTTTATAGTCGCTAATCCCACTCATACCTATAAACCTAAACATTTCTGTACAGTATAAGACAGACAGATCAGACAGATAAATGCAATTACAATCATTTATTTATTGCAAAAATGTCAAAAGCAGTACCAAAAGTAATCCAAATTACAGAGCCAATGAGCGTTCGATTATCCTGCCGTAAAACCTGTCGTTTGAAGCGGCAACATTTGAATTTGTAAAGAGCGCGTCAGTCAGCGCGGGCTTTTCTGCTCAAGGTCACTGGACTCGCTGCTCGGGATGGAGAAGAAGGTCGCCGAATAAAGGCTTGGATTTGGGTCTGTTCCTCGCAATCGTATGGATTCGGAAGATTTGGATTACAGCGCACAAATAAAATTGTTTTATTTTGTAATTATGTTGCGTTTTTTTGTGTATTTTATAGTTATATTGTCAGTCACAGCATGTCGGAGACAACGCCTTTTGTGGCCCATGGCAAACAAAGTAAACATTACATGACAATAAAAGTTAAACGATTTAACTTTAAGTAGGCCTATTCTTGGAAACGAGCTGGCAGCAAAAATCACACAACAAAATGAAATGTTATCATTTCATATTAGGTTAACGAGTAAACAATTTAATATTGCAACTGAAAACAAGGTAATAGATATGACAACTAAAAAAACTAATAATAAAATTAATGCCGCGATTTCAATATTCATAAGGATTCATTTTTAGGTGTCGTCAATATGTCCGTTTTGTACGTTTAAATGCTGAAAATACGTAAGTATTTGTGCATTTAGATGCTGAAAATACATAAGTATTTGTACGTTTAGATGCTGAAAATACCTCAGTATTGTGCGTTTTAGTGCCTGGAAAAACTTAAATAAATGTACGTTTTATAAAACCACATTTTACGTAAAATACATATGAATTATGATGAGATCACGTGCGTGATAGCGTCGATTATCCATTTGTAAAGTCTCTGCTTTGTGACCGGAGACCCTTTGGTGCGGTCACCGAAGCATACAAAAAGCTGCCGACTGCCCGAACGGGGCGGAACGCTCAATATACATTTATATTTTTTATACATCAATTTACATCGTGCCCTGGCGGGGCAGAGTAAGTTTAGCTCTTGGTCCTGCTCCGAAGGAGGAAGCATCAATAGAGCTATTACCTTTGCTCTGAACAGAGTTGAAAGCACTTTAGTTACATAATCATGTCTCGAACACCGTGGGCAGGTCCCATGTACGGACGGTGATAGGGCGAGGCAGGTCGAGCCTTCTAGACCCTTTTAAAAAACTAACAACTAGGTTGTTCCTGCCCACCGTCTAGCCAGCTATAGGAGCGTGAGAGGCTGCTATGGCTGCTACATAGTCCTTGAGTGTGGAGGGGGAACGACCCTTATCCAACAGCTCTTGCAGGAAGAGATGCTGGGGGTGGGAGTGCCATATCATTCTGTTCGCCTGAGAGAGGAGGTCTCGTCTCAGGGGAATGGGCCATGGGCTGCTGAGAGCAGCTGAGACAGCTTTGCGAACCAGTGTTGGTTCCTCCAGAGCGGGGACACTAACAGAACCTTGTGTTTCAGTTCCCTGATTCGTCTGATTACCTGTGGGATCAGGGCGATCGGGGGAAAAGCGTAAGGAGGAGGTTGGGCCAGTCATGGGCCAACGCATCCCTGTCCTTCGAAAAGTAAATTGGGCAGTGAGAGTTGCCTTCTGAGGTGAAGAGGTCGACCTCTGCCTTCCCGAAGATCTCCCAGATTCTCTGAACCGTATGCGGGTGGAGCATCCCCTCCTCTGAGGGGACGTTGCTCCGAGATAGCATGTCTGCTCCTAGGTTCAACCTGCCCAGTACATGTGCTGCTCTCAGCGAACGCAAGTTGAGCTGAGCCCATCCCAAGAGGCACTCTATCAGAATGAAGAGGCGCTTCGAGGAGAGACCGCCCAGGCGATTTATATATGACACCACTGTCATACTGTCTGAGCGGACTAGCACGTGGTGTCCCCTTAGATCTGGCAGAAAGGAGCAAAGTCCCAAACATACTGCCAGCATTTCCAGGCAGTTGATGTGAAGCCGGCCCTCTTCTTTCAACCAATGGCCGAAAGCCGGTTTGCCATCGCACAGCGCTCCCCAACCCATGTTGGAAGCGTCTGTCAAGACCACCTTGCTTCGGCAGACCATTCCCAGGGGCACTCCCTGTTCCATCCAGTGAGAGTCTTTTCAAGGGGCCAGAGCTGCTACGCAGGCTCGGTCCACTTGACATGCAGGCATCCGAGACGCCAGGCGTGGGACGGAACTCGTGGTTTCAGCCAGTACTGAAGGGGCCACATGCGAAGCAGGCCCAGCTGAAGTACTGGAGACGCAGAGGCCATGAGGCCCAGCATCTTCTGAAACACCTTGAGAGGGCGAGGGGTTCCAACTTTGAATGAGGCCGCGAGCTGCTGAATGGCCAGTGCACATTCTGGCGCGACTACCACCGTCATTCGGGCTGAGTCGAGAACTGTTCCCAAGAACTATATCTGTTGACTGGAAAACAGAGTGCTCTTGGCAAAATTGACCCTGAGTCCAAGGCATTCTAAGTGGCTGAGGAGGAAGGATCTGTGAAATAGTAGCTCGCCCATCCGTCTCGGGGGGGGAAAGAGCCGCATCCATGCACTTCGTAAAAGTGCGAGGATATAGGGACAGTCCAAGGGAAGGACCGTGTATTGATATGCCACTCCCTCGAAGGAGAATCTCAAGAATCGTCTGTGGTGGGGGGCTATCTGGATGTGAAAGTAGGCATCTTTCAGATCCAGCGAAAAGAACCAGCCCCCTGGGCACACTTGCGAGAGGATCTGTTTCAATGTAATCATCCTGAA
>NW_015652189.1:0-2697 GCF_001515625.1 Sinocyclocheilus rhinocerous | reverse complement strand
GGGGAAAGAGCCGCATCCATGCACTTCGTAAAAGTGCGAGGATATAGGGACAGTCCAAGGGAAGGACCGTGTATTGATATGCCACTCCCTCGAAGGAGAATCTCAAGAATCGTCTGTGGTGGGGGGCTATCTGGATGTGAAAGTAGGCGTCTTTCAGATCCAGCGAAAAGAACCAGCCCCCTGGGCACACTTGCGAGAGGATCTGTTTCAATGTAATCATCCTGAACGGCCGTTTCATGAGGGTGCGGTTCAGGTGCCTGAGATTGAGGATGGGCCTTAGGTTGCCATCCTTTTTGGGGATGAGGAAGTAGCGGCTGTAGAAGCCCGATTCGCTCTGAGCTGGGAAACCGTTTCTATGGCTCCTATCTCCAGCAAATTCATCACCTTGGAGCGCAGGACGTGTGCGTCTATGCTCTAATTTAATCCGCCTAAAAAGATCAAACCGCTCATTAGAAGAGGGGTACTGATGATCTTTATGTCTAAACACACCGGCAAATCAAAAGTCAGATCCGCTCGTAGCAGATAAGGGGAGGGGAGGAGCGGGGCGGGGCCGCCTCCATTGAAGAAGGCGAGCCGCGAGCAAAGCAGAGCGAGACATAAACTCTCGTAGTGCGAGTGGTCTGTCTCAGCGAGACAGTTCTGCTCCTCACGTGAACACACTAGCTGATCAAAGAGCTGCATGGAGAGTGATGCACACGAGGGCTTTGCCGGTGTTAAATCACTCAAACCTGATCTCATCCCCGCGAGTTCGCCATTTCTTCCTCCGAGTAACTGGGAGGAGAGAAACAAAAGAGCGGGGAGGCGAGGCTCAGCGACGCACACACAAATGCGAAGCTGACAGCAATAGAGGTGACAGCGTTCTGCTCCGATCTGCCTAGGAGGATTAAGCCGCTCTGTGTAACGAGGGGCGCTGATCCGCACGTGTAAGACATGGATCGAAGCATAGCGGGGAGAGCGAGCACGCGGGCTCTGTGTCGGCATGAAATCGCTCAGACCCAGTTGCTTAGCTCCCAAACTCCACTGTTTTTCTCTCCGAGGCTCTCTGAGAGAGGAGAAACGGGAGAGTGGGGCTGACTCATTGAAAGCATTCCGCGAGCGGAGAAGAGCGAGACTCATGCTCTCAGTGAGCATTCTGTCTCAGTAAGCGCGCAGCTAATTGCCCTTCTGCGGTGGATCAAAGTGCAGCGGGGAGAGCGAGCACAAGAGTTCAGTGGCGGCGTGAGATCGTTCAGACCCAGTTGCTTAGTTCCCTGACTCCGCTGTTTCTCTCTCCGAGGCTCGGCGAGAGCATTCCATCTCAGTGAGCGTGCAGTCTCTGCGTGGGGGCTGCCCAGACAGGCGACGCACTCACTGCCCTTCTGCATCGTGCAAGGTTTCCTGCATGAGCCCCACTCGCAGCGCGACATTTGAGATTTGAGACATTAGAACCTACCTCTTAGAAATAAGCTTTTTTAGGCTCGCCGGATGGCGGCAGGGGATCAGCTGGGACCGCTGCTGTTGCGACGCTGAAGGCGGCGGAGAAGCGGCGAATCAGCCGAGCAGAGGTTCGCTGGTTCAGCTTGATTTGCTGCGAAGGCGATTCTACAGTGAGAGGCTTCGAATCTCGTAGATCAGCGAAGAACGTCGTCGTCGCTGAAGGAGAAGAAATCTGAATCCTATGGCGAAGCGGCCGCTTATATAGCCAGATGGCAGATACTGGCAGGCTTTGGCAGCTTCAGCCAGATGGCTCCGCCCATTCTGGCGGGCTTTGGTGGGCTTTGTGGCTATAGGTTCGTGCAGCACCGCTGCCAAGCCATTGGTTCGCCTTTAAAATGCACTGAACGAACCGATGGCCATGCAGTTACACTGCGTTATTGAAAAGGCTTCAATATTCGGAGAAAAAGGAGTTTTCCCCATAGCGTCTTAAACAGACGCGTGTTACGAGTGAAGTATCGATAGGGAACTAGCTTATCTTCCCTGCAAACGATCCAGTGAAGAATGTGAATATTTAACTTCAAGGTAAAAACAAAACAAAAGATAAGCAGGTATCCGTATTAATTTCAGCTATATATACATATAATACAAGTAGAAACATATGTATGTGAATGGAGAATGTGTGTGTGTGTGTGTGTACAGATTTATATATCCTGGTGGGATCTTAAACCTGAATACACACAGACTCATGGGGATTCGTGACATGGTGGGGACCTAAATTGAGGTCCCCATGGGTACAAAGCTTACAAATCATACAAAATTAGTTTCTTTGAGAAAGTAAAAATGCAGAAAGTTTCCTCGAAATAAAGAATGCAAAAGAAGTGCTGCACGGGGTATTGGGTTTCTAGTCTCGGTGCTCTTTGGGTGCAAGGGATGATTCAACTCGTAAGAATAATAGTAGTCCAAGGCACTCGAATCTTATTCAAAAATTATTAAAAAGCCTTTATTTCATCATGGCTATAAGTTTTAAGAACAGGTGACAAGTGCACACCTACGCGTTGCGGCTATTTTGCCTTCATCAGGGTGAAAAAAAACAAAAAAAAAACTAACTTAAATATATAAATCAGACTCACAAATCAATGTATGTATGTACATAGTATAACTTTCTTTATTAAAAAAAAAAGAAAAGAAAACACACAAAAAGCAACTAAACTTCCAGGCTTAAATGGGGAATTAGATCTTGTACCTTTTTTGTAATAAGAATTCAGATCTGGAAGTATTATA
>NW_015652188.1:0-3307 GCF_001515625.1 Sinocyclocheilus rhinocerous | reverse complement strand
AGAGAAAGGAAAAATTTAAATCGCATCATATGACCCCTTTAAGCCCAAATTAAGTATTTTCTATTAACAAATCCTTCCTGAATACTTCAAAAGTCTTACCACAGCATTTAGCAAGAAAGACAGATGAGAATCCCAAATGAGACATTTCTAATTATTCTCGCAGCATTTGAATTATGAAAAGACTAGTCTAAATTATGAAGATTCACTCATTTAATCAAAACAATCACTGAGCAGCAGTTTATCTTTCCTACCTCACAGCCTCCTAATTTATGTCCAGCTGTAATGCAGCTGTGACACGCGTCACTGCCTGCGTGATAAAATATGAGCACGACTACAGATGGCCTCCTGACAGATTTATATGTGACGAATTTCAGATGAGAAGGAGTAGCTATTTTTCAAAAGGCTTGATTGGGTGAAGTGTTCGCAATGATTGATCCCTGTGTGATTTAGAAACCAAATTACAGCTGAGAAGGCAGTAACATATCTAATACATAATTCATGGAAATAATAAATTGATGGCTGTAAACATCACTTTACACACCAATTTACTAATATCCTTGTGAAGACATACACCTTAGTTTAGTCCTTAATATGGAAATAATATTCTTTAAAATAATATACTTAAGTGTGAACTGAATATAATGTCACACTAAAAAGATGACACATAATTGCTTGTTAAGTCCAATTAAATGAAAATGTATTATAATTAAAATTGATCTAAAATGCAATTAGTTGAACTTTAGAGTACTTTTGACCCACTTGAGTAGGACTTAACAAGTTTATATGTAATTTCATAATTTACAAAGGTTTTATTGTTCTTGAAATATGGTTAAAATGTACTGCCTAATATACTGACAAGTACTGAAAACTAAAATACACTATAATGTTATTTCTATTGAAAATATTAACATTATTATACAATTAAACACTATTATATAACATTTATACAATGTACAAATATATTAACTTTAATTATAATACTGAATAACACTGAGGTTAAAATTATAATCAAGTACTTTACATGTGCTTTATTATGTTAGTCAATACATCAAAAATTACAGTGTGAAATTTTAGTGTACTTCTGTAACAGTGTATATCTTTAAATCATGACCAACAACTATTAAAACATGATGATTTAATAATCAATCATTTGATGATTTTGAGGTAAAACTTTGAATTTGACATTATTACACAGTGCATTTAAAAAAGTGTACTTAAGTGTGCTAATAAACATAATCATAAAAGTGAACTCTCTTTGAAAGGGAAATTTAAAGGGATAGTTCACCCAAAAATGGAAATTGTTGGTAACCAAACAGTTGCTGGTAGCCACTGACTTATTATTTCATAGTATTATTATGGAATTATCATCATTATTATTATGGAAGTCAGTGGCCAACAGCAACTGTTTTGTTATGCACAATCTTCAAAATATTTTCTTTGGTGTTCAACAGAAGAAAGAAACATGCAGATTTGGAATGACTTGAGGGTGAGTAAATTATCATTTTGGGGTAAATGACTTCATTTTTGGGTGAACTATATTTTAGGTACACTTAAGTGGATTTTTATTTCATTAACATATTATCTACAATTCTTTAAGTACAGTTTTTAAAAATATATACATTTTAAAGTACACTTCAAATGTACTGTACATTCAATACAATTAAGCAGCCATTTGTTCCTCTTTCCCTCTGTCACAAACATTATGGTCCATCATTTTAAGAAGATGTCAACAAAGCATAGACATGCAAATAAATACACCACAAATAACCCACACTATACAAGACTAGTTAACATAATCTGCATCTATGCGTATGTTTGTTTTATGTGTTCACTCAATAAGAGTTCTCTATAATAACAGTGCTCTACTGCTATTGCACCACTGAGCTAGTGTACTGTCATTTTTAAAGTGATCATATCTGACTTTAGATTCACAATTCACACAGAGAGAGGGGAGGCTATGATAACAACAACAACATTAAAACAAATCCTTTAGGCCCAATACTATTGATATATTGTTCATTTCTACTACATTTTCATCACCATTAAAACCACCAGTGTGATATCACAGCATGATATGTCAAAGCTCACATCTGTTAATATCTCAGTGCTTCAAGGGCAACTGAGCAATTGTTCATAATTTGATAATAGCACCAGTTAATGAAAAGTATCTATTGACCATCTGGAACCATTTTTCAATTAATTAATGGATAACAAGCAGAAATGTAATCATGTTTGTTTGCATTTTAAATATTTTGGGATTACAGAAGAAATCAAGCAATCGAGAAGAGAAGAGAAGAGAAGAGAAGAGAAGAGAAGAGAAGAGAAGGCACATCTCGTGGGACAGTTGTCCTCAGTGGGTTTGCAGTGACTGATGTGAGCTGTAAAGAGGAGAGCTGGCCATGGACAGACTAAGATTTAAGGCTACAGTGATTAAGTGGCAAGAGCAACAGGGCTTAAAGAAAGAGAGAGATGGTATATCAGCGTATCAGTATATTAAAAAAAACACGCTCATGCAGGGGTAGATGAAGAAATGTGCTTCAGAGAGGACTGAACTTCACCAGGGAAGCCTGACACAACAGAGATGGATGTTAAGAATGAAGGAGATTAGGGGGAGGAGTAGGCAAGGACAGCAAGTCCAGCTGTCCTCTAAGACCCTAATAACACAGATACAACCTGACATGTGAATATAAAATGGTCCACACATGAGAAAAGTGCACATATATGAACATAAATCACAGAAATAGAGCAGCTTTACAGGTAGACCATGATTTTGAAAAACAATACTGAAAGTCTACAACTGGCATCTTAAATCTCCTCAGTCTTCTTAAGCATCTTAATTAAATTTTCTGAGATTTCCCACATTTCTCAGTGCTGAAATCCACTGCATCACAAGCTCTTTCACATCTCAAATGTATTTCTTTAAAGAGGAGTTAATGTTTAGCCATTAATGAGTGACATTCATTTTACTGTTCGATGGTGAACACATTTTTGAATTTCTAAATTAAAATGAAAACTTTAATATAGGGACATAAAGACCAAATATCATGATGTTACAAACCTGCTTACATAATAATAAAGAGCATTAAAATAAAAGGCTCATTAAAACGGCTAAAAGTCTTACAAATTTCTTAATATTTGAAAAATATTTGCCCCCCAAACTGAAATCAGGGTAATCAGATCAACAAGTTTCTAGAAAATATCAGATAATTTTACTAGATGGCAAGGTTAGTTCAGGTTGTCAAACTGAGCAGCCTCATTTCATTTCTATCGATCATGGTGAAAGAAACACACAGTAACAGTACAACAC
>NW_015652187.1:14449-14905 GCF_001515625.1 Sinocyclocheilus rhinocerous | reverse complement strand
GTTTATTGTCTTCACGTTTTTTTCTGCTTTTTATTCAGCTCAGCTGCAGCGATAATATAAACAAAGGTGCCTGTTCTCTTTTGTTCTTGCTGTTTGATTGGGAAAAGTTTAAAGGGCGTCGAGGAGTCTTGTCTTTATGTTATCTGATTAAAAAGCTATTACTTTGAACTTTTTTTATTACAGTATTTATTTTTAAAACGTAGAGTGCCTTAAAAATAATTAGCACAACAGTGATAAAACAGGCTTATACTGATTTTCTCATCCTCCGATGTATAGGCTACGTATCAATCCTGTTTTTATCATCATTATAATTTAAAAAATGAATAAATTCAGAACAGGATTATAATATAATTCTATTTTAAATAAGACATAACTATTTTTTCTACAACAACAACAACAACAGTGTTTACAACAACAGCAAAACCACCATACCCTGTAAACTCAATAATAATAATA
>NW_015652187.1:11243-14377 GCF_001515625.1 Sinocyclocheilus rhinocerous | reverse complement strand
ATTCAATATTAAAAATGCAGCTAACGTTGTTCTACACATAGCAATATAAACAAAGGTGCATGTTCTCTTTCGTTTTTGCTGTTTGATTGGGAAAAGTTTAAAGGGCGTCGAGGGGTCTTGTCTTTGTTATCTGACTAAAAAACTATTACTTTGAACTTTTTTTTATTACAGTATTTATTTTTAAAACGTAGAGTGCCTTAAAAATAATTATCACAACCCTGATAAAACAGGCTTATACTGATTTTCTCATCCTCCGATTTATAGGCTACTTATCAATCATGTTTTTATCATCATTATAATTTAAAAAATGAATAAATTCAGAACAGGATTATAATATAATTCTATTTTAAATAAAACTATTTTTTTCTTATAAATAAGAATTTTTTCTACAACAAAAACAACAGTAGTGTTTACAACAGCAAAACCAGCATACCCTGTAAACTCAATAATAATAATAGGCCTAATTTAATTCCGTTTCTATTTTCAGAGTGATTAAGAGGTGCAAAGAAATATTTATTTAACTTTTAAACTTAAAATGGTCTTTTCTGTTCTGTGTTTCTTTTTCAAAACTGCGTCACGGCATTTGCTGCTATCAATACAGAAGCATCCGTTTCGATACATGTCTCAGCAAGGAGCACAGCCCTATTAAAGCCGTGCTCCATGTGCCCCTTTTATACTTTGAGCACCTGCTCCTCCAAAGGTCTCTGCACGGCCCTGGAGAGGAGGATGAGTGTGGTCGGGTGTTGGTCCGGCCGCGACTCTCCATGCCCTCTTGGGACCCAGAGACAGAGAAAACTGCTCTCCTGTCGAAATTTTTGGAAACCAGATTCTCCACCCGGCCCTCCTCCGGGGAAGGGAGAGGGGCATCCCTCTCTCTCTGGGTCGCCCGTCCCGAGGCTTCTTGCTCTTCCGCTCACCGCCAGGTTGACGGGGGCCTGGACGGGTGGGGCGGCCTGCCTACGGCCAGCTCCACGGCGCCGCTTGCTTGAGGCTGCTGCGGATGCGGCATGGGAGTGGGGGTGGATGCAGGGGGCCGTCCTCGGCGACGAGCAGGCTGGGGCGGTGCGGCCGGCGGATGGGTGGAGGCAGCAGCTGCCCGCCGGGGCAGAACGTCGGACCGCCTCGGTCTGCTCCTGTGCAGCCGAGAACTACTGGGCCATGTTCTCGACTGCGTCGTCGAAAAGGCCGGTCTGGGACACAGGGACCTTGAGGAACCAAACTTTGTCGGCGTCCCTCATGTCGACCAGACACAACCAGAGGTGACACTCCTGGACCACAAGTGTGGACCTTCACAGACGCAGGGACCTTCGTCGCTCGGAGCGCGAGATCAGTTGCGGTTCGGAGCTCTTTTAGAACTTCTGGATCGTGACCACCCTCGTGCAGGTCCCTCAGTGCTTTAGCCTGAAGAACCTGCAGTAACTTCGTAGCGTGTAAGGTGGAGGCAGCTTCTCCACAGGCCGTATAAGCATCAACGGACAGACCAGACGAGTACCTAAAGACCCGGGAGGGGAAGCACGGTTCGCCCTGCTGGGTGGAGGTGGTATCAGGACACATCTGCATCGCAACCGACCACTCCACCGGGGGGACCCCCGTATACCCCCTAGCTGCACCACCATCGAGAGTGGTGAGGGAGGAGGAGTTAGCAGGTCGGTTTCCAGCAGAAAAAGGTGCCATCCACAACCTGGTAAGCCCCTCATGCACCTCCCGGAAAAATGGCACAGTGGCGGGGAGCTGAGAACCAACGCAGACCACCCCGAAGAACCAATCGTCCAACCTTGAGGGCTCGCGACACGGTGGAGGTCTCCACTCAAGCCCTACCCTCATGGCGGCCCGGGAAAGCATAGCCGTTATTTGCGGATCCGATTCAGGCATTGCTACAGTCCCGGAGGACAGCAGTGCAGCTGAATCTTCCTCTCCAGAAAGCTCCGGCTCACCCTCCGATGCAGCGATCGACATCCGGTCGTATGGGGAGGAGCGCCAAGGGATACTGCTGGTACGCTCCTTGTAGAGGGCCCAGCATGTTCCATTGGCAGCTCAACTGGTTGCGGAGTGCAAGAGGAGCGATGGTCCCCTGAGAGTTGGTTCCACTAGCACATGTCACGATTGAGTTTATCCGAAAATCGTATGGAGGCAGTCACGCAGCTATGGCTTGTGACATCCAAAAAAAAAACAAAAAACGAAGACATAGGACATGGCAAAGAGAATGGCTGAAAAGCAGAGAAAAGCATGGATTTTCTGTTCTTCATAAAGAACTCGAGGGAGTAGGCCATTTCTGAATTTCTGCTCGTTTTGCCGGAAATACAACAGGCATAGCCTATTCATTCATAAAGCTGAACGGCAAATTTGGCACATTCGGAATAACAAATAAAAAATAGAACTGTATAATTAAACTAAAATTATTATAGACTATATGGTTTTTGTCATCTTCTGATTGGTCAACTTCAGATGGATCACCAAATCATCTCGTTCAACCGCACATACGCCACGAATTTAAACCGACAGCATCCGATTTTTTTTAACATGTTTGAAAATTATCGGGAGGACGGGACCTCAATTATCGTAACGTCTCGGATCGGCCCATAATTCTTCTCACACGGTAAAAAGTCTGTGTTAAAAGAGAGCTGGCTGTTGCGCCATTTAATTAAGCCGACTGCTGTAGCCTATATCCAGCTTAGGCTGTTTTCCCTTTTTTTTAATTTGTATATATACCCTGTTGAATGACAGCTTGGTAAATCTGTTGGCAATCAAAAATTCAATAGTGCTACTCATCATAAGTACTTGGGACATTATCAGCGCAGCGGCAGACGTTCAAACTAATATCACGTAATTTGCCCTCTATGATGCTTGGTTGATATCAGAAGGGAGGCTAGCCTCCCCTCCCAGGTTTCTTTTCTCAACACTCCTCAGCGCTGAAAGTGAACACTCGATGGTGATTGGCAAATTTTTTTTTACCAACGGAGGCATGAGAGCTCATCTCTCCCCCGACCTCCCCCTACCCTTCTCTATCATTAGCGGTTGTAATTACATCAGCAGATTCGGCACATTCGCGATAGAAAAGCGGCGCTTTCACGTTATGGTTAGGCCTGTCGCAATAATCAATATATCGACTTATCGCGCAATATATGTACATGACC
>NW_015652187.1:0-10679 GCF_001515625.1 Sinocyclocheilus rhinocerous | reverse complement strand
GCAACTATAACGACATGTGAATAATTCCGCCCACTCTAAAGCGGTACTGAACTGCAGTGGAAACGCAAACCGAGCCGAGCCGTGTCGTACCGTACTGAGCCGTGCCGAGCCGAGTCGTACCACGCAGTGGAAAAGCGCCAAAAGATTGCGCAGAACTCGTTCAGTCTTCTTCTCGCAGTAGAGTAGTCAGGAGTAGAACGATGTGATTGCTCGGATCCGAAGCGAAAATCTGAATATGCGCTAAACCTGCTGCCTACTTATACTCATGCTGTGATCAGCGGCAACTGGATGCAATAATCGCATGCCAATGTGCATTGGCTCGTTTAGTTTACACTCGAAGTAGATTGGTCTCTCTAATGCCACACACGATGGAACGACGACAGGAGGTTACACACTGCATGACTTTACAATAGGAAGAATCGCCGACAGCTCTGTCTGGTGCAGGGTTGCCAGGTTTTCGCTACAAAACCCGCCCAATTACTACTCAAAACTAGCCTGAAAATAGCCCAATTGCTTTCGAGGGGGTCCCCCAGTAAAAATCGCGTTGGGGGGTAAAATACAAATTTTTTTGGAGGGGTTCTCCTGGTACAATTCACATTCCAGGGCCTAAATATCATGTTATTGGGGTCGCTTCAACCTGCTGACATAAAAAACAACTGGCGGCAATCGCGGATTTGGCAACACTGGTCCGCAAACTACGTTTCATATAACTCCTCCCCGAACTTCCCGCTGCCCTGTATCTTGGTCTCTCATTGGCTGTAGGTCATCGCCGATGTAGTTTTCAGTCAGAAATCATTGCACACAGCGTGATTGTGAATCATTGCGTCGGCAACGTGTCGGCGATTCCCTCAGATCACGTCTTTGATAATTCACACTGCGTGGTTGTCACTCGCATGAACGAGCACCGATTTGCCTCCGATTTCGGGCATTTGTCGGCGATTTCGCAAAACCTGTCTACGAGTGAAAAATCGGGCTAAAATCGTGCAGTGTGAACTCGGCATAAGCGAGATCCCAATTCATCGGTCACCGACGTGACGTTGAGAGTGACCGACTGAAAGGGAACCAATTTTTCCAACATGCCACAACATTGCACAGCCTCTGGTTGTAAAAACCGCCGAATATTTAAATCACCAAAGTGGAATAACATTTAACAGGTGAGAATGTTATAATCAGTTAACTGCTTTTTTTAGAAGCTAAAAGCAATTTGGCTGTAAGGTTCTTTGGCGATCAGTAATAAGAGTAGCCTATATAAATTATTATAACTTGTTGAAACCATCTGTTCTAATATTTGAACATGTATGCAGCAAAATATTAAAATATTAGGAAGTGAACTGTTACAGCTATATATTTGGTTAAGGTATAAATTTGAACAAAATATAGGCTAGCTAACCATAACAACTTACCTAAATCTGGACTACTGCAATTCGACTACAGCATGCCAAGGTACAGCATGCAAGACCACCTTGCCACAGTTTATTTAGGTTTGTTTTGATATTTCAGTCCAAACTGATTATTGATATCCTGAAAATCAAAACCGTAAACCACTTCAGGCCAGCAAATAAGATAGTCTATAAGGCTCACTCATTTTTAATTTACTAAATAATTTTCTTTCTTTCTTTCTCACTTTCTTTCTTGTTTTACTCCCTTCAAATAAAGGTAAATGGTAGACAATGTCCTGTTTTCTAAAATGGGACGAGTGGATGGTTTTGATCACAATAAACATCAGTTTTTTCTAGCTACATATTTATTTCCCCGTCACAGCATGAAAATACTATTATTGCCAAATAAAAATTTAATTAAATTAGCAAGTACATCATTGTATGTATTTATTTACTCTTTTTAGCATCTTGAGCTCTCTTGTCCAAGCAGTTTTTTGCGCTAAGACAAGACATGACAAATCGATGCTTAGCGCACTCACCCGGCTTTTATAATGGTTAAAAGAACGAGTTCTCTCACGTTTAACTCTGAAATAATATTTGAAGGCTGTTTCTAGTGATATCATTTCAAGGAAATGTAATTTCTAAATTGGACTAATTTTGGCAGTTACGCTAAGTGTGTTGTTTTAATGTTTAATGTTTTTTAATGCTTCATATCGAAAAAAGAATAGTCTACATTTTGTGTGTAATATAACAACTGCAAACTTATCTTATCTTATTGCTGACTCTGTAAGTATGTACTCTGCTTGACTGAAACCTGGCTAAAACCAAATGATTATATTGGTCTAAATGAGTCTACTCCACCAAGCTACTGTTGTAAGCATGAGCCCCGTCAGACTGGTCGTGGCGGCGGTGTTGCAACAATATATAGTGATATTCTCAATGTTACTCAGAAAACAGGATACAGGTTTAACTCATTAGAAATACTTCTGCTTAATGATACACTGTCATATATGCAAAAGAAATATATCGTATCTCTTGCTCTGACTATGTGTATAGGCCACCTGGGCCGTATACAGATTTCGTAAAAGAATTTGCAGATTTCCTCTCAGACCTATTGGTTACTGTTGATAAAGCGCTAATTGTCGGAGATTTTAACATCCACATTGATAATACAAATGATGCATTAGAACTTGCGTTTACTGACCTAATAAACTCTTTCGGAGTCAAGCAAAACGTCACCGGGCCCACTCATCGTTTTAATCATACGCTAGATTTAATTATATCGCATGGAATTGATCTTACTGATATAGATATCGTACCTCAAAGTGATGATGTTACTGACCATTTCCTTGTACCGTGCATACTGCGTATTACTGATAATAACTATATCGCTCCGCGTTATCGTCTGGGCAGAACTATTGTTCCAGCCACCAAAGACACATTCACAAATAACCTGCCTGATTTATCTCAACTGCTCTGTGTACCAATAAGTACACATGAACTAGACGAAATGACTAGCAACATGGGCACTATCTTCTCTAATACATTAGAAGCTGTTGCCCCCATCAAATTGAAAAAGGTTAGAGAAAAACGTACTGCGCCATGGTACAACAGTAATACCCATTCTCTCAAGAAAAAAACTCGTAGTCTTGAGCGCAAATGGAAAAAAACTAACTTGGAAGTTTTTAGAATTGCGTGGAAAAACAGTATGTCCAGCTATAGACAGGCTCTAAAAGCTGCCAGGGCCGAGCATATCCACAAACTCATAGAAAATAACCAAAACAATCCAAGGTTTTTATTTAGCACAGTGGCTAGATTAACAAATAACCAGACACCACCCGATCTAAATATTCCCTCACAGTTTAATAGTAATGACTTTATGAATTTCTTCACTGATAAAATAGATAACATCAGAAATACAATAACAAATGTAGATTCTACAGCGTATAATACTTCAGCTTCATTCATCGCACCAAAAGATAAACTGCAGTGCTTTACAACTATAGGACAGGAAGAGCTAAATAAACTTATCACTGCATCTAAACCAACAACATGCCTGTTAGATCCTGTACCCACTAAATTACTGAAAGAGTTGTTACCTGTAGCAGAAGAACCGCTTCTCAATATTATTAACTCGTCGTTGTCTTTAGGTCACGTCCCAAAACCATTCAAGCTGGCGGTTATTAAGCCTCTTATTAAGAAACCACAACTAGATCCTAGTGAACTGGCAAATTACAGACCCATCTCAAATCTTCCTTTTATGTCTAAAATTTTAGAAAAAGTTGTGTCCGCTCAATTGCGCTCCTTCCTGCAAAAAAATGATCTCTATGAAGAATTTCAGTCAGGTTTCAGGCCCCACCATAGCACAGAAACTGCACTTGTTAAAATTACAAATGACTTAGTCTACTCCACCAAGCTACTGTTATAAGCATGAGCCCCGTCAGACTGGTCGTGGCGGCGGTGTTGCAACAATATATAGTGATATTCTCAATGTTACTCAGAAAACAGGATACAGGTTTAACTCATTAGAAATACTTCTGCTTAATGATACACTGTCATATATGCAAAAGAAATATATCGTATCTCTTGCTCTGACTATGTGTATAGGCCACCTGGGCCGTATACAGATTTCGTAAAAGAATTTGCAGATTTCCTCTCAGACCTATTGGTTACTGTTGATAAAGCGCTAATTGTCGGAGATTTTAACATCCACATTGATAATACAAATGATGCATTAGGGCTTGCGTTTACTGACCTAATAAACTTCAAGCAAAATAAGCAAAATGTCACCGGGCCCACTCATCGCTTTAATCATATGCTAGTTCTGTCAGGACCAAAGATGATTGAGATGATTGACAATTAGCCAGGGTAAACAGAACAGAACCAACATAAATGTATTGCAGATATTGTTAAAGTTCAATAATTTTATGTACACATTTTAGAATTAGTCTGATTCAAAGGAGAATCAGAAGGCTGAATCCTGACTGACAGAGGAGGAGCTGGGGATGGAGGAGGGTAATTAGCTATTGAGAAATGCGAGAGTCAGCTGATGCGAGCTTGATTAACGTGACCTGCCAGAACTAACGCTACGCTTGATATTTAATTATATCGCATGGAATCAATCTTACTGATATAAACACATATGAACTAGATGAAATTACTAGCAATATGGACACTATCTTATTTAATACATTAGAAGCTGTTTCCCCCATCAAATTGAAAAAGGTTAGAGAAAAACGTACTGCGCCATGGTACAACAGTAATACCCATTCTCTCAAGAAAAAAACTCGTAGTCTTGAGCGCAAATGGAGACACGCATAAAAGTGAAACTCCGCCTATGATTGTGCTGTTACTCCTTTCGAGCCGAAGTTCACACAATTGGGTGTTATTTATGGGGAGTAGAATTATTTATTTATTTCAATGAATGTAATCGATTAAATATAATAATATTTAGGTTATAATATTATAAATCAGGTTGGTTTGTATTGCTGACGTAATATGTAAATGATATGCGTGCGGCCCGCGAGGCTTGCACTTGGACCATAGTGCGGCCCGGTGGAAAAAAAGGTTGAGAACCACTGCTCTAAAAGCTGCCAGCGCCGAGCATATCCACAAACTTATAGAAAATAACCAAAATAATCCAGGATTTTTATTTAGCACAGTGGCTAGATTAACAAATAACCAGACGCCACCCAATCTAAATATTCCCTCACAGTTTAATAGTAATGACATTATGAATTTCTTCACTGATACCGATCTAAATATTCCCTCACAGTTTAATAGTAATGACTTTATGAATTTCTTCACTGATAAAATTGATAACATCAGAAATACAATAACAAATGTAGATTCTACAGCGTATAATACTTCAGCTTCATTCATCGCACCCAAAGATAAACTGCAGTGCTTTACAACTATAGGACAGGAAGAGCTAAATAAGCTTATCACTGCATCTAAACCAACAACATGTTTATTAGATCCTGTACCCACTAAATTACTGAAAGAGTTGTTTCTTGTAGCAGAAGAACCGCTTCTCAATTTTATTAACTCGTCGTTATCTTTAGGTCATGTCCCAAAACCATTCAAGCTAGCATTATTAAGCCTCTTATTAAGAGACCACATCTAGATCCTAGCGAACTGGCAAATTACAGACCCATTTCAAATCTTCCGTTTACTCGTCGTTGTCTTTAGGTCACGTCCCAAAACCATTCAAGCTGGTGGTTATTAAGCCTCTTATTAAGAAACCACAACTAGATCCTAGTGAACTGGCAAATTACAGACCCATCTCAAATCTTCCTTTTATGTCTAAAATTTTAGAAAAAGTTGTGTCTGCTCAATTGTGCTCCTTCCTGCAAAAAAATTATCTCTATGAAGAATTTCAGTCAGGTTTCAGGCCCCACCATAGCACAGAAACTGCACTTGTTAAAATTACAAATGATTTGCTTCTTGCGTCAGACCAAGGCAGTATCTCATTGCTAGTTTTACTTGATCTTAGTGCTGCGTTCGACACTATAGATCATGACATACTCATAGATCGATTACAAAACTATACAGGTATTTAAGGGCAGGCTTTAAGATGGTTTAGATCCTACCTGTCCGATCGCTACCAATTTGTTTATTTAAACGGGGAGTCATCTCAGTTGTCACCAGTAAAGTATGGAGTGCCACAAGGATCTGTCCTAGGTCCTCTGCTATTTTCGATATACAAGTTGCCCCTTGGTAATATTATTAGAAAATACGGGATTAGTTTCCACTGTTATGCCGATGATACTCAACTATATATCTCAACAAGACCAGATGAAACTTCTAAATTATCTAAGCTAACAGAGTGTGTTAAAAATGTAAAAGATTGGATGACCAATAATTTTTTCCTATTAAATTCGGATAAGACAGAGAAATTACTTATTGGACCAAAAATCAGTACACAGAATCTCTTGGATTACAATTTGCAACTAGACGGATGTACTATTATGTCCTCTGCAGTCAAAAATCTGGGTGTTATTTACGAGTCATTTGGTTTACGTACCTAACTAGTCTTCTACCATGCTACAATCCATCACGCTCCCCAAGGTCGCAAATCTCTGAACTTTTGGTAGTACCTAGGATAGCAAAGTCCACTAACGGAGGTAAAGCTTTTTCGCATTTGGCTCCCAAACTCTGGAATAACCTTCCTGATAACGTTAGGGGTTCAGACACACTCTCTCTGTTTAAATCTAGATTAAAAACACATCTCTTTGGCCAAGCATTCAAATAATGCATCTCATAATCTTGTATTGCAGTTACATCTGATCAAATGCACATTACTATTCTTTAGCTTGGGCTAAACAAATCAATTTTGATTGGTTGGAACAGCAGCTACGCTAATTATGTCTCTATTTGTTGCTCTGTTTTTGCCACGGGATTGATATATATAACTAGGATTTACACAAGCTTCAGTCTGGATCCAGAACACCTGAGAAGAGATGATGCCAACGCCTTAGATGATGCCAACCCTGAAACAACATACAGAACTACCCAATTTTGCTATTAGTTTGATTGCATGTTAATAGTGTTCATTGTCTGTTTAATTACATCTTTAATTGATTTTTCCGTACATTTCTGCCATATGTACATTAACTGACAGTCACCACTGATAAGCTACTACTAAATATATTGTAGAAACTTAATTTTCTGTAAAGTTGCTTTGCAACGATTTGTATCGTGAAAAGCGCTATACAAATAAACCTGAATTGAATTGAATTGAATTGAAAGTAAACAAAGTTGGGGAGTCGATTACATGTTTGGCGGGAGTCGGGAATCGGAGTCGACTTTGAAAAAATCCCAATGAGTCGCTAGTAAGGCATCTAAGTATACATAGCTATGGTATTTGTAGCACCGCCTATTAATTTGTCACCGGGGTTAAGAACGAGGACCTGGTAAGCGCCTAGAGTGAGTTTTTCGAAATTTACTTTTGAATTTCCAAAAAATATTTTTTATCTACTTGACTGCCAGCACTAGTAAATATAGCGGCAGTAATGTGGCTGGAAATCTCAACGTCTGTAACTTATGTGTTCAAATTTATGATTAAATCCTTATTTTTGGTTCCAGTATAGTACAATGACTTCTGCTGGGAGTGTCATCCGACCATGCCAGTTTAAAAATAAGGGAAAAGAAGCTAATGTAAGTCCTTCATCCAATAGACGACCCCTGGAGTTGGAATTAATGTATTATTTATATGTACTATTACTAAAGTTTTTATTTTTAACTGAAGGAATTAATACGATGGAGAATTGAAATAAATGTGGAGCTCTTTGCCTTTCGCAAAGAAAGATGATCAGATATCGATAAGGAGACATGTCGGATATGTTCTAGATCATGCTGTCTCTCCATCAGAAAAACAGAACCAAATGGCACAGGCATATTTGACATTATGCAACTGATGCATGACTAGAGTGATGTAGCCTAAAAAATTATTTTCAAACCACTGGGTGCGTTGATTGCATCTCTTGTTCCATTGGGATTGTCTCTTTAATAAGTGTAGAGTAAGTCACTAAATAGAAGCTAAATGATTACATAAAAAGTAATGTAGCTAAATAAAGTACTAAACAATTCCTTCCTTTGCACAGTCCTCACAGCATTGGAGCATTGAGGAGATTGTCTGGGGCATACACAGCCAAACCCTTAATCATCAGTTGCAAGCCACACAAGCAACAAAGTAGGAGACATAAAAAATGATTTTGATATCACTGTCATAAAGATGATCTTTACTTCACAAATTGTCCAATTTTAATGCTGAACATTTTTATGTAATCATACATTATGTAACATGTAGTGTTGCATCTTAATCAAAAATGTTAAAGCCATTGGTTATTGATGTCCTCAGAAAACTACTCTCAAGGGAAAAGAGTCCCCCAATTGACCAAATTGTGGATGCTGGCCTTGTTACAAAGTTTGTGAGTTTTCTGGATTTGGTTGAATCCGATCCAATTTGAGGCAGCCTGGACGCTCACAAAAATCACCTCTGGGACCTCTGAGCAGACCAAGGCCGTAGTAGAGGTGGGGGCAATCCCTGCTTTCATAAGTCTTATTTGCTCTCCTCATCCTCACATCAGTAAGCAGGCCATCTGGGTACTGGGAAATATTGCAGGTGAGGAATTGTATTGTTTAAAAATTTGCTATATGTTGTTTGGTGACAATATAGATGTGGCGCTAGTGTAAAAAATAGTGAATAAATGAGTTACTAATTTTGAGTGGTGTTTTGAGTGGTCTGATATTTCAGGCTTTATGCTGGACTTTTGTTTTGTTTTTAGGTGATGGAGCAGCATACAGAGACAAAGTGACCAAAGATGGGGCCATTGATCACCTTCTGTCTCTTCTTGGCATGCCTGAACTGTCCGACTTTACAGTGAGTTCCCCTTACATGAAAATTTCATGATGACAAATACTTATGAAACAGAATTTTAAGAACACTTGAAGTTACTATGGGGATCTATAAGATCTTTTTTCACAGTAAATTATTCTCCATTCATTGGTCATCTTTAGCCAAGCTACCTGAGGAATGTCAGTTGGACTCTCTCAAACCTGTGCCGGAAAAAAGACCCTGCCCCACCAATGGCTGCAGTTCAGCTGATGCTACCTGCGTTGCTTCATCTGCTTCAGCATGGCCAGGGGTTAAATTGGGATTTGCTATGTGGGCGGGCTCTATGGTATCGAATGTGTGTTTTGTTTTTTTGCAAATATGATTTATTCTGAAGCAATAGTCTCATTTTATTCAATATTTAAATATTCAATGTTTTATCCAAGGACATTTTTTACCTTTATAGAGGGCATTTTCCCACTAATCTCATTAATACTTTCATTTCAAATTCTTACATTTGATCTATAAATTCAATTACAAATATAGCTGCAAGCAGCAATCACGGGGCCAAGCACTCTAGAGGCAAATTGAGAAGCTAAGCATGGCATGGAGCATCAGACCAAATGCAACAATGAGTAATAAAAGCAATTTTAGGATGATTGTAATTGAAATGGCTGAAAAATCATAAATACAACCACTAGTAATATGATTAAATGGCTTATGACTTGTAATCAAATCATTTTGGTGTGTTCTGTGTGAGGTGACAATGGCACTTACAAAGTTTGGTGTCAATATGTCAAATTAAATATAGCTGCAAGCAGCAATCACGGGGCCAAGCACTCCAGAGGCAAATTGAGAAGCTAAGCATGGCATGGAGCATCAGACCAAATGCAACAATGAGTAATAAAAGCAATTTTAGGATGATTGTAATTGAAATGGCTGAAAAATCGTAAATACAACCACTAGTAATGTGATTAAATGGCTTATCACTTTTAACCAACAGCTGTCGCTGCAATCAAATCGTTTTGGTCTGTTCTGTGTGAGCAAATTGAGGAGCTAAGCGTGGCATGGAGCATCAGACCAAATGCAACAATGAGTAATAAAAGCAATTTTAGGATGATTGTAATTGAAATGGCTGAAAAATCATAAATACAACCACTAGTAATATGATTAAATGGCTTATCACTTTTGACCAACAGCTGTCGCTGCAATCAAATCGTTTTGGTCTGTTTTGTGTGAGCAAATTGAGAAGCTAAGCATGGCATGGAGCATCAGACCAAATGCAACAATGAGTAATAAAAGCAATTTTAGGATGATTGTAATTGAAATGGCTGAAAAATCATAAATACAACCACTAGTAATATGATTAAATGGCTTATCACTTTTGACCAACAGCTGTCGCTGCAATCAAATCGTTTTGGTCTGTTCTGTGTGAGCAAATTGAGGAGCTAAGTATGGCATGGAGCATCAGACCAAATGCAACAATGAGTAATAAAAGCAATTTTAGGATGATTGTAATTGAAATGGCTGAAAAACATAAATACAACCACTAGTAAAGTGATTAAATGGCTTATGACTTTTGACCAACAGGTGGCGCTGTAATTAAATCATTTTGGTGTGTTCTGTGTGAGGTGACAATGGCACACACAAAGTTTGTTGTCATAATGTCAAAGCTTTAAAGAGATATAGCCTCAGAGTCATTTTGGCGCCATTACTAAAATTTGTAGCAGCGCTGTACGAAAACGGTTTCATCTATCGACACGGAATCCATAACTCTTTGTCAGCACAGTCTGAAGATCATCTGACTCGATTTTGGTGAAAATCGGACCAACGAGTGGCGAGGAGTTTAAAAAAGTAGGTTTTCAACATAAATCAAAATGGCGGACAGTACGTTCAAGTTAGTGTGCAATATATGGTACCTATGTTGTCGGCATAAGCCAAGGAATATTTTGATATCAGTTTCA
>NW_015652186.1:0-1812 GCF_001515625.1 Sinocyclocheilus rhinocerous | reverse complement strand
TGTGATGTAAAGCTGAATTTTCAGGATCATTTCTCCAGACTTCAGTGTCACATGATCCTTTCAGAAATCATTCTAATTTGCTGATTTGATGCTCAGGAAACATTTCTGATTATTACCAATGCTGAAAACTCTTGTGCTGCTCAATATTTTTGTGAAAACGTGGTCATTTTTTAACTGTCTTTACTGTCACTTTTGATCAATTTAATGCATCCTTGTTAAATACAAATGAAAAAATATTGTACTGACCCCAATAATAGTAGTATAAAGAAACATATTAATACATTTTGCATCATCAGTGTTTTTTATTATTCAAAACAATCATTTTATTTGCTAATTTTCTCCCTTTACAACAACTAAACCCTTGAACTTTCCTAAATACATTTAATTAGATCATGAGGTTTATTTATTGTTGTATAAAAATTTCATTTGACACATTTGATTATTCCCATAATCACAAAAAGTTATAACTACATTCTAGAGCATTTGTGCTGAGCTAAAAGAGTCTCAAATTCTTCCACCCATCAGAGAGAGGGAGAGAAAAACAGCATGAGGTTCAAGCCTTCAAGACATACTCAAGGTGAACGAGCACGTCAATTCCCCATCGCAGTCAGCCTGACTAGAACGACCAAGGCTAATGGATCCATAACTGTGTACTTTCTTTCTTTCTCCTCTCCTCCCCTCCTTTTCTTTTTCTACATTTACCTCACTCCAAAAACAGAAAGGAGAGAGAGCGAGAGGGCAGAGGAGAGACAGGTCACGCTCTTTGACTGGCGTCCGTCTGATAGGCTGTAAAGAGTTAAACGCACAGAGAGCTTCACAACACAACAGAAGCGCCGCATGCATTACTCTCGGCGAGGAGAGAACAAAACATGTGCGGCATGCCGTTTGAGCACGTGTCCAGGTCTTGCTCTGTCATAGTGACCATATGAAAGCCTACGGGTTTTATTTTCTGACCAGCATGATGAACAATGTGAGAGTGAGAATGAGAGAGAGAAATCATCACTCTGTCCAACCTCGAGATGACCCCTGCAGCGTGTGCTTTATATCGTAATGGGACTTCCCATTGACACCTATTGATTTTTTTTAACCAATTATGTTTGCTGTACCCTAAAACTAAAGCTATCTTTTATATAAAACTGAATTTCTTTATTCTAAGTTGTATGAGTAGTCCTTGGTCATGCAAAACCCACCGTCATGACGGCAAGTGCTCCATATGGTTTGTTATACCGTTGCCAGGGTGTTGATTATGATGGATGATGAATGTCATACAATTTTACACAAAAAAATGCAAGATTTTAATTTTTAAGACATTTAATTTCCAAGACGACAACTGGAAGCTACACACTATGTAAAACGTGCAATGCAGTTACCTATACCTATTTAACTTATTTTATCTTTTTCAAAAAGCATCCTAGTTTAACATACTATTTAATTTTTATACATATATATTTTTGTATATTTTACAGGGCATGGATGTATGGAATGACAGACATAATGACATGGATGGATGGATGGATGGATGGAATGATGGATGGATGGATGGATGAAATGACGGATGGATGGATGGATGGATGGATGTATGGAATGACGGATATATATTTTTGTATATTTTAAAGGGCATGGATGTATGGAATGACAGACATAATGACATGGATGGATGGATGGATGGATGGAATGATGGATGGATGGATGGATGAAATGACGGATGGATGGATGGATGGATGGATGTATGGAATGACGGATGGATGGATGGATGAAATGAGGGATGGATGGATGGATGGATGTATGGAATGACGGATGGATGGATGGATG
>NW_015652185.1:983-1237 GCF_001515625.1 Sinocyclocheilus rhinocerous | reverse complement strand
CGTAGTAAATACATCGGTAAAACAGTCCATGTGACATCAGTGGTTTAACTTCAGTTTTGCGAAGCTACGAGAATACTTTTTTTTCCGTAGATGAATGAAGGTCTTTCACGGGTTTGGAACGACATGAGGGTGAGTAATTAATGACAGAATTTTCATTTTGGGGTGAACTAACCCTTTAATCTCATAATGTTAGATTTTTAAATTTGTTAACGTGGCACTAAAATGCTGTCATACAAAAAATAAGTATCTGCATT
>NW_015652185.1:0-556 GCF_001515625.1 Sinocyclocheilus rhinocerous | reverse complement strand
CCACAACTGCACACTGTTTAGACAGCGGGTATTTCCGTGAGACCACCTGTCAATTTGCACGAAGAGCAGAGCTGAGCTCCCAGAGAACAAAAGAGGCTGGCCCGTACAGGGATCGAACCCGCGACCTTGGCGTTATTAGCACCGCGCTCTAACCAACCGAGCTAACCGGCCTGGTTTTGCTTGGGCTTTTGCCCGATTGACCAAAAACTTCCTGATTGTTCGTGAACCTAAAGAGAAAATAGCGCTTAAGGTCCAAACCTCACTATGGGCTCGTCCGGGATTTGAACCCGGGACCTTTAGCACCCTAAAAATGGGGTTTTCATAGGCCATCATATATGCCCTGGCTGTCCTACGGAATTTCTCATTGCAGGAGGCTGAGCAGGTCTTCCTTTCTGGTCCGGATTATCATTACAGGTCAGAGTAGAATATGAATTATTTTTGCACAATGCCCAGTGCACCTTTTGTTACTGATATTTCTGTTAACCCAACAGTGATTGTTCACTATTTCAGCGAAGTGGAAGATTTAATAGAAGGATTGACAGTAACACTTTCTATG
>NW_015652184.1:657-917 GCF_001515625.1 Sinocyclocheilus rhinocerous | reverse complement strand
CGAAACACAGCGTCACACACGGCGGCCTAGAGTGAGCAGAGGACGGGGGATAAAGTGAGGAACGGCTGGAAAGCTAGAGTGAGCAGAGGCAGCGGATTCAACGAAGGAGCGTCCGGCGGGCTTGCAACTAGGGTTGTGACGGTGAGGAAATTTCCCACCGGTTAATCGACGTGTGACAATACCGGTAATACCGGTATCACTGCGGGGGCGGGGCGTTCCCTCTTTTCCTAGCTTTCCTTCGCTTTTAAATAGCTTGTAAA
>NW_015652184.1:0-129 GCF_001515625.1 Sinocyclocheilus rhinocerous | reverse complement strand
ACCTTAGATAAATGGCAAAAGTCAACAGGCTTTTCAAAATCCAAAATATTGCCAAATAGGCGCTTTTGCATCTTGATTCGAAATTAAATCATCCGCCATCGTCTTGTCTGTCTCACCCCACTCTTCTTG
>NW_015652183.1:907-1026 GCF_001515625.1 Sinocyclocheilus rhinocerous | reverse complement strand
GCATCCAAGATGTAGGTGACTTTGTGTCTTCAGTAGAACACAAACTGAGAACAAACCGTTCAGCCGTTGCAGTCTATCAGTCGTATAATGCATGGCAATGGTAACAAAATCTATGAGAG
>NW_015652183.1:318-698 GCF_001515625.1 Sinocyclocheilus rhinocerous | reverse complement strand
AACTGTCCTGAGCGCGTTCTCAACAGCCGGCCCGTGACGTGTCTTCTTCTTCTTCTTGCTTTACGGCAGATTGCAGAATTATAAGTGCATTACCGCCACCTATCTCTCAAATGGACCATTGACACTCCAAATTGAGATTGTAGATTGAGTGTCAATGGTACATTTGAGAGATAGGTGGCGGTAATGCACTTATAATTCTGCTGTTGAGAACGCGCTCAGGACAGTTCGAACAGTTCAGACATTGCGGTGAATCAGAGGTAAAAAAACTATATAAATACTGTTCAGTTTCTTGCACAGACCGATCGTTTTGTGTCTTTACACATCAGTGTATCGTCACGAGCCGCAGGGTTTAATTTGGTTTTGTTTGTGTATGTTTTTTT
>NW_015652183.1:0-190 GCF_001515625.1 Sinocyclocheilus rhinocerous | reverse complement strand
GATGCGATTTCAATTTTTCCTTTCTCTTTGGAGTATTACAAGCTCTTGGTGCATAAAGAAGATCTGTAAAGTTGCAAAGACTAAAGTCTCAAATCCAAAGAGATATTTTTTATAAAAGTTAAGAGTCAGCCACATCTACCTAAATGCCTCGTTCTAACACGCCTCCACATGTCTACCTCACTATGTGGGA
>NW_015652182.1:3657-5001 GCF_001515625.1 Sinocyclocheilus rhinocerous | reverse complement strand
CTGATCTTAACCAGGTTGGCTTTATCGGGTTTTGTCAACTCAAAATTTACTCTGCAACTCTGAGTTTGTTCATCTCGCTTTGTGCGGTGTATGATAGGATTCACATACTTTTTAAAGTTTGATTCCTCTCTCAACTCATACCCACCCTGTCCATCCATAAACATGGAAGTAGATTATTTCTTGATTTAAACATGATTTGTGCTGTCTTAAATTTAAAAAAATCAATTAACTTCATTATATGTGACTAACGTTTACTAATAATTAAAATAACTGTTGCAAATTATTATAACTGACAAAAACTGGAAGATTACATTGTTTACAGTTTCTAGATTGGATGAATCTCTACATTAGAAGTGTGAGATTCGACCCCGGACGCCGAACCCAGTGTCTAAGACCAGTAAAACCTGTTAACATCTGAATTACCAGTGTTCCATCAGCTTGAGAGGTTGAGAAAGCCAGGAGCAGGAAGCAGGAGAAGAAGTGGTGGTAAAAAGAAGCAAAGATGGTTTATTGAATAAACTTGCATATAGATTTGTTAAAGTCCAGGATTCATCTAACTCAGATGTTACAGAGTACATGTTTGTCTTTGTCTTCATCTGACCAGTACAAATCCAGCAAGGGCTATTATACCCAAGCAAAAACAACATCATCCCGTAGTGTTAAAAACCTTGAAAAGGAGACATTATTTCATCTCCTACTCATGAAGACAAACACCCCGTAAAAACACAGTCATCAGATTAAACAACAATAGCAAGATTTTTAGAGCAAGAGCAAGAAAAGCATAAAATGACAAATTAATAATAATAATTATAATAAAATGATTAAATGACAAAAATGAGAAAGACATATGTAAATAATAATCAATAAATCCATAAACCATAAGTGACAACTACATACATGACTAATAATTATAAATGAATATGATATTAAATATAAAAAAATTAAACAACACCAATGCATGGTTGGTCTCTCCTAAAGTAAAACACATGTGTTGTTAAACCCTTACATCCTTCAGTGCGATTTATTCAAACAAAGGAATAAGTTGTGAGAATGAATTCTCTGTATCTGTAGTTAATAATCATCAGCCTGTTAAACATTTAGAATTGCGTGGTCATGCTCTGCAAACCGAAGCCGTTTAGTTTTTAGTTGACTGTCATATAATGACACATTTCTTGAGTCTATAGCTTTTGCTATTATCTAGCTAACTGCACTCTCAGAAAGAAAAAAAAAGTCACTGGGGCGGTACCTTTTCAAAAGGTCAGATTTTGTGCCTATAAGGAACCAGTATACACCCTTTGGGTCCAAAAGTGTACCTTTTGAAAAGTTAACACCCCAGCTTTTTTT
>NW_015652182.1:874-3622 GCF_001515625.1 Sinocyclocheilus rhinocerous | reverse complement strand
CTTTTTTTTCTTTTTTCTGAGAGTGTGTAATACTGGTTGATCGCAGTGACTGACAAGCTTATAATGTTTACTTTTTTTTTTTTACGGATGTTTATACAACTTTTTATCAGCAAACAGGTAGAGAAAAGCTACAAGCCTCCCAAAGGATGAAATTGTTGAACACCCCTGGTATAAGGCAACTGGTTTCCACAGAACTAAATCAACTAAAGATATGGGGAATTTAGTCTCACTTTCGTTTGAACACTACATATCTCTCCTATTTTATTTTCTCCCTTCCAGTTAATTGTCTTTGTACTGACCATCATTTCCCCATTGGGACAGCTTTCGAGGAATTGCAGCCCAGAGAGTCTCTGAAATAACTCACTATTCATCCTGTACTTGTTTTGTAGATACTCTATATTGTCTCCTATGTCTTTTCGTAAATGTCCATCCTCCTCATCAATACACAGTTCGGGCATCACAAAGAAGTCTGGCTCTTCTACTGTCCCATCGTTATTCTCTACAGTAATCACCTTAAAGAAGTGAGTTGGCACTGCTTTCCCATCCAACCATGTCATTTCACTTGTGTCAGTCACACGAACATACTCATCATTCTCTTCTTCTCTCAGGTAAAGTGGTCCAGAGTTCACATGGACATTGCGGACATTGGCTTTCACAGCAGTATCTCGACATTCCTTCTCAAACCTTTTCCAGGGGCCTCTGTTTAGGGCCTGAGGCTGAGGTACAATGTTGCCCATCAAGTACGTGTCATGATAGGCTTCCTGAGACCACCTGTGATTGGCAGCCGCAGCGAGATGACCTTGATCATAGTCCTTGTTAGATAATGTCTCTCCAAAGTTCATGTATTTTGAACTGATTTGATCATTTTCAGCAGTTTGGTTACTTTCAGTTATAATACTTTTGTTCAGTATCTCATACACCCATTCAGCATTCTTTGTTTCATTGTTGTATGACTGGACATAAGATTTTCTTGTCCTTAGGTCAGTACAACCTGAAGGGAATCCATTGATTAATTTGTAGGGAGAGCTTACCCTATCATTTTCTTCTTTAGATTCTGATTCATTGCCAGACATTAGAGAGAATGGGATGCGCATGTAGGTGCATGATTCTTTGGGTTTTGATGGTGATCTGAAAGGATAGCGTTTAGATGCTCCATCTGTCTGTTTAGATTCCGAATCATTGCCATACATTTTTGTCTGTGTGTAGTCGGTTGTTTTTTTATCTTTGATGCTGTGTGATCACCCAACCCTGAATACCTCTGGACTAATTGTGTTCTCTTTAACTCCTGCAATATTTTCTTGAGGCAACAGAGCGATGTAAAGGAACAAAATCACTCTTGACTCAATCTGGTTATATTTCTTCTTCAAGACCTTCAATAAAGGATATTCTCTTCTTCCTGGATAAAATAATGTTGGAAAGAAATGTCAAAATTCTCCTTAATTCAATACTTATTCTAACTCATTAAACCGAAACAGAAATATTTACTGAAATCAAGAGTTTGCTGTGACCTGTCAGGAAAACAGGAACTTCTGCAGCTCTGATTTTACCTCACTTTGTTCTATAACAAACACACACAGGTGAAAAATTATATATATACAAAAAAATTATAACATTCACTTCAAACAAACCAACTTCAAGAGTTTTTTAAAGACCAATATGTCCATGCTATGTACTATTTGACAGCTGTGATAACTGGTGCAACTTTACCAAGTCACAAGGCATGTGGAAACAAACAGTATATACAAATGTGAATTGATAAATTATTATAAAATGACAATAAAATCATTTGTATATATTTTAGATATATTTATAAAATCCATTAAAGTTCCACAAGTAGTGCAGGGTTCTTTTTCATGTTCTTGTAGTTTCACCTCACCAATGCTTTACACTGTATTGCATTTTATTTGTTTGTTTATTTATTTATTTTTGTATTATTTGTTTTATATTGAACATTTTTATATTACTACATCTGATTTTGAAATCCAAAACGTGTTAACAGGCATTACATTTGAACTGTGTGGTTGTAGCATAGCATAAATTATCCAAATCTTAAACAATATTCCATGCAAAACTGTTAAGCAATTTGTTTACTATATATAACTAAGATTATCGCAATAGTTTTGATATGTAACAGAAGTGAATTAGAATCCTTACCTTGTCTGTCCTCTTGCAGAAATACACAGAAAATCTTGCAAACTTCAGTCTAAAGAACAGGGTCAGATAAGCGATCCAGAGAAATCTGTGGAATTAATATACGCTGTCTTAGAGAAATATCAATGGATTCACCATCACAGTTTTCCGGTCTGTGCTCCAGTAGCTGAGCCAAACCTGTTTATACAGACCCAATGGTCATTTCAAGACACATCTTGCTGTTCTGTTAAAGTGCCCTTTTCATTTTGCTGTCACTATAAAACATTGAGAAACGTTAATCATTGTATTACAGGTTTCTACAGGAAATGAAAAATGATGTGCCCTCTAATATTACTGTTTTGTTGCATTAAACCAAGTCACATTTTAGAACATTCCTAATCCACCTATAGCCTGCTGAGACAGAAAACTGACCTAAAACAGTCTGTCTAACCAAGACTCAGCTCTGCTCTGGGAGCGTTCCAGTAGAACTTACATTCCCAGAATGACCCGTGAGTCAAAAATGATTAGTTGGGTTTTATTAAAAGAGAATTAACAAAATAAATGTTAAAAAGTCAGACCTGAGGAAATCTGGATTCCAAACAGCAAGCTTAGTTTCAC
>NW_015652182.1:0-805 GCF_001515625.1 Sinocyclocheilus rhinocerous | reverse complement strand
TGAAGTCATTTGCTGTGTTCTTTTGCCACTGCACTGTGGGCTTAAATAAGTGCACTCCTGTTATGTAAGATGCATGTCAACCAATCAGAAAAGATGTTTGTTTTGCAGATATTGGTGCTCACTCCAGTAAATCACATGAGTTCCAGGAGGGGGAGGGTGTCTGGACTCGTGTCAATGGAAATGCATGAGAATCTCCAGTTATTTGAATAAAATGTTTCTTACTTCAGTCCAAACACATCTGTCTTTCTTCATCAAAACACTGAAACGTGTGATTAGTTTCTGTGATTAGAGACGTGAAGGACTAGGAATGTTACTTTTAAAATGTTTCACTACAGATTACAAAATATATGCTTTAAAAAGTAGTTTTGTATTTCAAAAGTAGTATTGTATTTCATTAGATTACAAAAGTTCTAACTACTTTATAATACTTTGGTGTTCTCTGCTGTGGATGTGGCACGACACGACAAATCCATGACAGTAAACTGGTGCCTCGTTCTGACGAACTCCAGCGCTCTGACACAAAGATCTATTTCAAATATCCATAACTAAGAGAATCGTGAATAAATAGTTTCCTCAAAAATATTAAGCAGCACAAATGTTTACAACGTTGATAATAATCAGAAATGGTTACTGAGCAGCAAATCAGCATATTAGAATGATTTCTGAAGGATCATGTGACACTGAAGACTGGAGTAATGCTGCTGAAAATTCAGCTTTGGTCACAGGAATACAGTAGCCTATATGTTAAAACATTCAAAAGGATCTAATACTTTTTCTATGTACACAAAAGGCCTATTTCTCTCAA
>NW_015652181.1:27369-27508 GCF_001515625.1 Sinocyclocheilus rhinocerous | reverse complement strand
CATGTTGTTGTCGCTCCTTCGTCGAATCCGCCAGCCGCGCCGTTCTCAAGCTGCCCGCCTCCGCTCACTCTAGCCCGGCCTCAGCTCACGCTAGGCCGGCGTGTTTTTCGTTGTGAAAGCGAAACTACTTTGTTTGGTC
>NW_015652181.1:20770-26045 GCF_001515625.1 Sinocyclocheilus rhinocerous | reverse complement strand
CGTCTATGTTTTGTTAACCATTTTATCGTCATTTGTTTTCTCATAAACTTTGTTCAGTAAAGTTCCCGCAAAGCAGAGTTGTTCCCCGACTCATTATTTCGCTCCAAACTATATCATGGTGCCGAAAACCCGGGAGTTTGTACTTTTTATTAACGAGCTTTAAAAGGAAGTTTGGAGTTATGAGACGGAAGCGCGGAACAATTAGAGCTTCCACTACAAAGATTTTGACTCGTATAGATGAGGAGATCAACAAGGATGACACGGATTGTGAGAAATTACGTGAACTGTTGTCATTGCGGAGTACAAGAGAGGAAAGCTTATCAGAACTGGACAAGGGGATAGAGGAGGAAACGTCGACAGACGAACTCGAGGACGAGGTTGAAAGCGCGCAGGAATATCAAGACCATATTGTGTTATGGAAAAGACGTGCCACCCGGCTGATTCAAAGCAGCAGAGATTCAACTGCTCGTCAAAGTGATGTAAGTGCAAGTGCTGACAGATAGCAAAACAGACAGTCAGTTAAACTGCCAAAGTTGATAATTGACAAATTTGATGGAGAAATAAGTGCTTGGCAAGAATTTTGGAACCAATATGAGACTGCCATTCACTTAAATGATGCACTGTGTAAGAGAGAAAAGTTTACCTACTTGAAATCCTACTTAACTGGAGCTGCAGCTAAGGCGGTGGCAGGGCTTACATTGAGTGATAGTAACTATGATGCTGCAATTACATTGCTTAACAACAGATTTGGAAGGAAGGACTTTGTAGTAAATGCACATATGTCCAAACTGCTGAACCTGACCCCTGTTAAAAAATCATATGACATCACAGCATTAAGACAGCTGTATGATGAATGTGAGATACAGATTCGCAGTTTAGAGTCTGCTGGCATTCACTGTGATTCTTATGGCAGCCTTCTTTGCCCAATTCTGATGCAGCTGATCCCAAATGACATTGTACTCAGTTATACACGAAAGGCTGGCACGAATGATGTATGGAGTTCATGGCATTTTTGCAACTTGAAGTTCAGAGCAGAGAAAGCACAGCAACTCATAAGACCCAATTGCGTACAAAGGGATGCTGTCCATAAACCATTCAACAAGATAGCACCAGGTAGTAAGTCACGACCAAAGAGACGGAGTACTCCATCAGCTGCTGCATTGCACACAGCTTGCCCTACAGTTCCCACAATCTGTGTATTTTGTGACAGCGCAACCCATAAGTCAGAACGTTGTCCCGATTATTCAGGACCGGCTCGCAAAGAGAAATTGAAAAAAATGGTCAGATGTTTGTGTGTCTTGGTACGAGACACATAGCAAAATTCTGCAGAGTTAAGGGAGTTACATGTCCGCTCTGCAGTCGTCGCCATCATCAGTCTGTGTGCGAACAAAGCGAAGAAAACCCAGAAACTTCTGGCATGAAGACAGACACTGTGGTTTCATCTGTATCAAGTACAGTAAATATCAAATCAAGAGAATCAAACACAGTGTTGCTGCAGACAGCAAAAGCATGGACTGAGGGTCCAGGAGGGAGAAAGATTGTACGGTGTTTGATAGATGGAGGTAGTCAACGAAGTTTTGTTCATGAAAGGCTGGTGAGAAGTTTGCAGCTGCCAGTACTGAGACAAGAGACATTGAACCTCCACACCTTTGGCTCTCCCAATTCTGTGACGACCAAGCGTAACACTGTAAAAATGATCTTGGAAAATGTGTGGAACACAACAGAAAATCAAAATTGAAGCTATTGAGACCCCACAAGTGTCCTCAGCTGTCATGAAGGTACCTGATGATCAAATTCAAAGACTGATGAGAGAGAGGGGACAGCAGCTCGCAGATTTTCCGCTTGAGAGTGCTGACA
This sequence comes from Sinocyclocheilus rhinocerous, assembly GCF_001515625.1. Lineage (NCBI taxonomy): Eukaryota > Metazoa > Chordata > Actinopteri > Cypriniformes > Cyprinidae > Sinocyclocheilus > Sinocyclocheilus rhinocerous. Next base: position 24,188 of record NW_015652181.1, on the reverse strand, counting down.
CAGAACTTCTAGAGCTTATTGGAGCAGATTTCTACTGGAAGGTTGTATCTGGGAAGATCGAGAGATTAACTGATTCCCTTGTGGCGATGGACAGCACCTTTGGCTGGGCCATTCAAGGTATTGTTTCAAACTCAAGCGAAAAGGAAACCACATGTATGCACATTAGTGTAGCAGAAGACAATCAGATCTCAACGCAGTTACACGCGTTTTGGGAAATTTAATCTCTCATAGTCTTGAACTGGATCCGTAGTTCGGCACAGAAATGGAGGCCTTTTGTGGCAAATCGAGTGACGGAGATTCTAAGCCTCACTAAACCGGAATCATGGTCACACTGTGATGGCAAACATAATCCAGCAGACCTGCCAACAAGAGGACAATCTGTCAACAGTTTGATTGATAAGCAGTTGTGGTGGAATGGACCCGATTTTCTCCAGTCAGTGAATCCAGTAGTTTCAGCAGACGTAGAGCTTCCAGAAGAAGAGGTGAAAAGAGGACAATCTGTCAACAGTTTGATTGATAAGCAGTTGTGGTGGAATGGACCCGATTTTCTCCAGTCAGTGAATCCAGTAGTCTCAGCAGACGTAGAGCTTCCAGAAGAAGAGGTGAACGCAGAACTCAGATCTAAATTCCAAGTCGCAGTGCAGTTCAGCAGCACAGACAAAAGAGAGCCGTTGCTTGATCTATGCAGATACAGTAAACTCAGTACAGTTCTCAGAATAACAGCATGGATACAGAGATTCCTCATCAATACACGCTCAAGCATAAAGAACCGTGGATAACTTTCTGCTGAAGAGTTAATGGCAGCTGAAGTGTATTGGGTCAGAATGACTCAAGAGGAGACATTTGAAAGAGAAATGAATTTGCTCAGTGAAGGACAGAGTGTACATAAAGACTCAAAGATCAAAGAACTTAAACCATTCCTTGATGAGAAAGGCCTGATCAGTGTGGGAGGAAGGCTGCAGCTATCTAATCTCAACTTTAGAGAGCAGCACCCATGGATACTACCCACTAAACACAGGTATTGTGAATTGTTAATTCAAAGGTGTCATGAGAAGGTTTTGCATTCAAGTACAAGAGATACACTCATGCAGGTTAGAGATTCTGGATCTTGAAGGGTAGACCGCTCGTCAAGCAGATAGTCGGAAGGTGTCCTGTCTGCAAGAGGTTTAAGGCTAAACCAGCACAACAGGCTACCGCACCCTTACAGAGAGACAGAGTCATTGAATCTCCCCCATTTGAAACCACAGGTGTGGATTTTGCTGGACCGCTCATGGTGAAGACCAGTAATGGTACCAGTAAAGCCTACATAGCACTCTTCACTTGTGCGGTCACTAGGGCCATACATTTGGAACTAGTCTCAAATCAAAGTACAGAGAACTTCCTTTTAGCATTAAAGAGGTTCATTGCAAGGAGGGGACTTTGCAAGGTCCTATACTCAGATAATGCAAAGACCTTCAAACGAGCAGATCAGGATCTGAAGGAGCTTTGGAAGTCAATCAAAGAGCCCGATCTCCAAATTTTCTTTGCTGAAAGAGGAATAAGCAACGCGTAAAAGACAGTATAAGTCATTATAATCCGTATTTATGTCCCCACTGGATGCAACAAATGCCTCGTTTATAATGGGTTTTAATGTTTTTGCCTCGCCCCTCCGGCCGGACAGGGCATCACAGTATGGTGAGGGGCGTAACATTTCCGTCACACGCTTGAGGTATTCGGACAATCACAACGCACTGGATAGCTGGCCAATCACAGCACACCTCGCTTTCCGATGAGCTTTGTAAAAATCGACGCGTTTTCAGAAAGGCAGGGCATAGAGGAGAAACAATAATGTACAGTATGTGGAAAATAATGTTTTTTTTTAACTTTAAACCGCATAAACACATTTCATTACACCAAATACACAAACTAATGTTCTTTTTAGCAGCATCATATGACCCCTTTAAGTGAGCTGGGGTTAATTTGTGCAACCTGTAAAATATATTGAAACTTCAAGGTGCAGGTGGGAGCATCTAGGAGATCATCTAAATCACAATCCAGGCACAAACTTAATATAATATTTATACATTAAAAGGAAATGAAAACACAGTTATTGCAATACACTGACGCACAGCAAAACCACGTACCTTCAGCTCCACACGTCTGGACAGTGATCCGATACAAACACAGAACAAGTAATCTTAAAAAATAATTTTGCCAATTGCAATAATTTTGCCAATTGCAAAGGCTAAAAAGGAAACTTTTAAACAACCTGTACCAGCATCAAAAATGTACTGAGCTATACATGCTGTAGCATTACAAAGTCAACAGAACTCAGTAGACATGACCATACTCGTACTATGAGGTGTAGTGAGTTTTTTGAAGTGTGTTTGATAAGTTAAAAGTCAAGGCCAATGTTTATAACCATTAAAAATATATTGAAATTATAAGGTGAAACTCTACTATGTTAAAAGTTTTCAAACTTGTTTTAAACAATGATGGAAAGAGTACTTAAAATTTGTACTTAAGTACAAGTACTGTTACATTGCTGAAATGATACTCAGTTACAAGTAAAAGTACTGGTGTCAAAACAGTACTTAAGTCAAAGTACTCCTCCAAAAACTACTCAGAGTACTAGTTACCAGTTACTTTTTAGCCAGCGATATTTAATTACAAAATTATTATATTACAAAATTTAAAAAAATTATATTATTATACAGAATTACAAAAAATATTCATATAAAAAATCTATGTGGATAATAGCTACTTTGAACAAAACCCACTTTTATCTTATTGACAAAGTATGTGAATTAGTGGTCATGAACAGGAATTTCTAACTTCAATACCTTGAAAAATATCAGTATCAAAGTACCCGTGAACCAGAAGTTGCAACTGACTTCAGTGTTGTGATGTATTTCCAAGTGAAACGGATTAATGAATAAAGAGCGGGGTTTTATTGTGGTGCACCTCTTGCTCATAGCAGATTCACGGTTGGATAAGAGTGGTTAAGAATATCTGCTTGTTAAAAGTCCCATATTGTCAAAACTGAAATTTCCTGGCTTTTTTCATGATAACTGAGGTCTAGGTGCTACCATATACGTTTCAAAAGAGTCAATCCACATTCAAATGCACACAGCCTGCATAAAGTAGCTGTGATTTTTCACGAACCGTTGTGACTTCCGTAAAAAGTTGACGTCAGAACGACACAGTCACCGCCTTCAGTCACCACCTCGAGCACCGCCCACCGTCCCACTCTCCTTTTGCCAAACCCCCAGACAACATCGCGTTCATGCCATTGCTGAGTAACAACAACATGGAAAAACGCTTTTCAGTCTGGATGTCAGGAAACATGTCAGGAAGGAGCATCATTGCACAGTAGGGCTGTGACGGTCGCCGTGACAACTGCATCAACCGTAGTGCACGTGACGTCACACACTCTATA
>NW_015652181.1:10269-16736 GCF_001515625.1 Sinocyclocheilus rhinocerous | reverse complement strand
TGAAAATTTGTACTTAAGTACAAGTACTGTTACATTGCTGAAATAATACTCAATTACAAGTAAAAGTACTGGTGTCAAAACAGTACTTAAGTAAAAGTACAAAGTACTCCTCTCAAAAACTACTCGGAGTACTAGTTACTAGTTACATTTTAGCCACCGATATTTAATGAATTACCAAAAAATATTCATATCAAAGATCTATGTGGATAATAGCTACTTTGAACAAAACCCACTTTTATCTTATTGACAAATTACGTGAAATTAGTGGTCACGATACAGGAATTTCTAACTTCAATACCTTGAAAAATATCAGTATCAAAGTACCCGTGAACCAGAAGTTGCAACTGACTTCAGTGTTGTGATGTATTTCCAAGTGAAACGGATTATTGAATAAAGGGCGGGGTTTTATTGTGGTGCACCTCCACTCCACCTCTTGCTCATAGCAGATTCACGGTTGTATAGGAGTGTTTAAGAATATCTGCTTGTTACGTCTGACATCACGCTTCACCACTTCAGAGTCCTAACACTCTGCCAGACGCCCCCAATAAACAAAACAAACTGTGCATATACACACTCACGATATCATGTAATACTAGGGTGTTGCTATGTGGTTGCTAGGGTACCCAGGGCGGTTGATAAGTTGTTGCTATGCGGTTGCTAGGATACCCGGGGCAGTTGCTAAGGTGTTGCTATGTGGTTGCTAAGGTACTCGGGGGTTGCTAGGGTGTTGCTATGCGGTTGCTAGGGTACCCGGGGCGGTTGCTAAGGTACTCTGGGTGGTTGCTAGGGTGTTGCTTCGGGGGGTGTGACCCAGGCACAGGATGCAGAACTCGTGAGTGTCCGGGGCCTCAATGGGTCCCGAACACAGCATGCAAACGTTGGACATGCTGGAACACCGAGAGGGAAATCCATCTTCCTGTGTCTTCTCCACAGCTGTCTTCGGTAGAAAGAGGAAGATTCTGAGCTTATGCCGCCAATACGGTGCATTATATAGTGGTGGGGGCCCCTCCCCTTTTCGCCGTCTTGGCTGGCATTGGCCAGTGAGAGTTGCAACTTGTCCTTTGTCCATTGCCAATCACTGCTATTTTGAGAGTGAATCCCGCATAAATATGTGGATGTCATTCCCGAAACTTTGCAGGGTGTAGCCCATGTGTCCGAAAAACGAAAGGTTCATACAAATTCTGAATGGATTATACCCTAGAAAGTGTGCAAAGTGTGCTCCCTTTATCACTAAAAAGCTTCACTCATCTTCGCTCATGCGATCTCACAAAGTTCCGTTATAATCAATGAAGCTCTCTAAACTGCACAATTAATCTCTTATTTACATCGCGTCTGCACTTAACTGCGGCACTTTCAGCTGTGAGGGAATTCTGACAAAACGTTTCTGATTGGCCATTGTGTTCAAGAAATTAACAGATATGTTTGTGATTGGTTACATTGCTCAATGCTGCAAAAACACGTTGAGGGTATTTAGCGCTTGGCTAAGCGCTCCAATTGCAGCGGGGCGACATCAGGGATTCCATGACTAACAATTGCCATCCCTTGCACCCCCTAATGTCACCCATAATCATAAGTATCTTAGCTAAAGTAGATATTTTATGCAAGAAAAACTTCAGTATCTTTTTCTGCTGGGTTCCAGGTCATATTGGTGTGTAACTGGTAAACATTTTTTATTGGATTGTACTGCTACTCAAATGTTTTAACTGGTGTTTAAAAAAGTTTTACCTGAATATATTTTAGATTTTTGTCTATTATTACCTTTAAATGTCGTATATAGCTTCTTAATAGTTGTAGTGTACTTTTGTTATTTGTTCTGTTTTCGCCATGAAGATAGTCTTGCTGCTGACATGGCATTAAAAATATAAATAAAACTAATGTGGCACCATATGTGCATGTCCCTGATGAGTTTCTTTTCACCAAAGTCCTTTCAGAGTTGAGAGAAAGGGTGATCTGTTGCATCCTCTGTGCATCTAGTTCACAACAGCAAACCGCTGTACTTTTTTCTACTACATCTACCAAAGCAAACAAGTGATTGCAGAGTTATTTCTGTGTGTTTTCTCAGTATCTCCAGTAGGAGGGGGAGGAAGAGAGCAGCATCTCCTGATCCCAGCTGTGTGTCTCTGAAGAGTGACAGATCATTACCTCATCCTCCTGACCTCAGTGATGAACCAGTGACCTTTGACCCCAGGTGAATGTGAACATATAACTAGTGGGTGATAGAATTATTCCTCGTGAGTGAAACTAGACAAGGACAATTCATGAGAGATCACATGAAAACTCATTGAATGCATGTTGAGAGATGAGTTTTGATTTTTAATTTTGAACTTTACCTCAAATCTATGGACACAAATTCAGTGATTATAAATTAACTATGATCCCAGAGTCAAGATATAAGTCATAAAATATATGAAAAATACAGGATTTTTTCATCCGTTTTTTTTTTCTTTTCAGCAGTGCTAGTAGAGATGATCAGACTGGAGATCCTCCTCAACCAGTGAATGATGAACTACAGAGAGTCAAATAAGTCTACAGCTTCATTCATCTGAGCGTTCAGGAGTTTCTCGCTGCTTTCTATCTGTTTTACTGCCATTTAACAAAGAACAAGGAGCTACTGTGTGAATTTGAATCTAACGGTTTTGATAAAGTCTCTCTGTATGATCTACTAACATAAGCAGTAGATAAAGCTGTTGAGAGTAAGAATGGACGGCTGGATCTGTTCCTGCGGTTTCTGCTGGGCGTCTCACTGGAGTCCAATCAGAGACTTACAGGATCTACTGACACACACAGAGAACAGCTCAGAGACCATGAGGAGAACCATTCAGTTCATTAAAATGAAGATCAAAAATTATCATTATCATCTCTCAGCTGGTGAATCCATCAATCTGTTCCTCTGTCTGCTGGAAGTGAAAGATCAGACTCTGTCCAGAGAGATTCAGGAGTTTGTGAAATCAGACAAACACTCAGAGAACAGTGAGAGAGCAGTCTCTGCATGGGGTCTGCCCAGACAGATGACATACTCATTGCTCTTCTGCATCGTGCAAGTTCCGCTGCACGAGCCACGCTCGCAGAGCGACATTTGCAACAACGTCGCTACAATTTGCTCTTTTAGGGCTTACCTGCTAGAAATAAGCTCTTTTAGAATCGCCGGATGGCGGCAGGGGAAAACGGACCGGAACTGCTGCGTCGCTGTAGCGGCGGTGAAGCAGGTCAGCTGTGCTGAGAGGTCCCGATTCCAGCTGCGAAGGCGTGTCAACGGCGAGCAGGCTTTCAGGATCAGCGATGAGCATAGAGTCGTCGCTGAAGGAGAAAAAATCTGAGAATCCTGTGGCGAGCGCCCGCTTATATAGCCTGATGCCCCACCCTTTCTGGCTGGCTTTGGCGGGCTTCATCGCCATAGGCTCGTGCAGCTCCACTGCCGTGCCATTGGTTCGTTTTTAAAGCCCTGCACGAACCAATGGCCGTGCAGTTTCACTGCGTGAATGAAATAGGCTTCAGTTCAGGAGAAAATGGCTTTTCCCATCACAGTACGAGTGAAGTATCGAAAGGGAACTTGTTCATTAAATCAGCAGCAGCTGCAGCAAAGAGACGCTCGACACATTGATCAGTAAAGCTGACATTCAGACATTTTCACTGTGAATGAAGATAAAATAATTAAATAAATTAGGGGTGCTCCGCTCCAGATTTTTGGAGCCGATCACCGATCGTCGATCAAAGAAAGCAGTATCTACCGTTACAATCACAGATACCGATCTTTTTAAAGCCTTCTTTTTATCATGTAGAATTATTTATATTGATGATCCAATTAAGATTTTAGACATTTATTCAGGGTCCCCACTTAGGTGATTCTGAGAGGTGATTTTTTTTTTGAGGGGTGGAGGGGGGCAATTTTTAGATATTTAAAAAATATATATATTTATCTCACCTAAATGTTTGATCATGCACTGCATTTTTGTTTTGACAATCGTGCAATTGTTGCACAATAGCTTACACAGAGCACAAAGCTGATTTTGTGAGCTGTACGTGAGGCACTGTTACACCAGGTTCACACATACTCCGTTTGCAGTGTGTATGCAGTCCATGTGTGGTACATAAGCGGAAGGAGCAGGTGCTCACTGTGCTTTCAAACAACTGCGGTCAAGCCAGCCGCACTTTTTTTGTCTTGCGTGTGTAATCGTGTACTTACGGTACGGGTGCTGAGAGCAGTCAAAATGCATGTAAAGAAGCTGTCATACCGACGTTTACTTTATACTTTTGCTTATTTTAACTTTTATTTTTAGTTTGTAAATACATTTTTGTACATAAACGTTTGTATTGTACATTAATTATTATAAATAATTTATGTTTATAAATGTTAATATTAATATTAATGTTTTTTATTCATTGTTTTTTTTATTTAATGTTTGTGTGTATGTGTATATATGTGTATACTGTGTATATATATATATACAGTATATTTCATTAACCTATTTTTTAAAGTATTTGATTTCCACAAACGTGACTCAGTGAATTCATCTGTCTCATACTGTGAAGCTTAAACTACATATCAAGCATTTATTCAACACGTCTCATTTGGTCTTGATTGGCTGTGACGTTGAATAAAGTTAATAAAGCAAAGCAAGTTACTGTGCCTGTGAACACTATTGACTCAAACTAATGCAACTGCACGATTTTCACTGCTCCAGATATTTAGCATGCCAAATATTTTGCAGGCGTCGGCGACGTATCGGCGATTTCCTCAGATCGCGTCTTTGATAATTCGCACTGCGTGATTGTCACTCGCGTGCACGAGCACCGATTTGCCTCCGATGTCGGGCATTTGTTGGCGATTTCGCAAAACCTGTCGGCGAGTGAAAAATCGGGCTAAAATCGTGCAGTGTGAACTCGGCATAAAGCACAAAATAATGGGAAACTAAAAATATTTTTCAAATTAACAAAATATTTTTCAAATTAACAATTTAGTTATAAGGATTTAATTCAGTAAACAAAAAAAAAAGTAAAACTGCACAGCTGTCTGGAGAGTCTCTCAAAACTTTTCATTTTTATACCCTCAGAAAACTTTGCTAAATTTGAAATATTCATTAGCTGAAGAAACAGTCAGAAGCTCATCTGATCTCAGATATGAATCAATCTGAATGATAAAATGATCAGATTATCTCAATCTCAGCAGCTCATCTTATTGTGATTCAATGTTCAGATCATGTCATCCTCCGTTCCCCGAGGGCAGAAAACTGGCAACACTCTGTACATGTCTGTATTGTTTTGTTATTACTTCCAGATTGTCTGGCTGTGATCTCTCAGATCAGCATTGGGAAATTGTGTCTTCAGCTCTACAATCCTCGAACTGTGTCCTGAGAGCGCTGGATCTGAATAACAATCACCTGCAGGACTCTGGTATAAAGTTTGTTTCTGATGGACTGAAGAGTCCAAACTGTCAGCTGCAGATACTGAGGTATTAAAAACATATAAGAGATAATTTACAGTCAACTGGTCACAATGTTGATGTGTGTCTGTAGATGATCTGTGTGTCTGTAGATGATATGACTGTGTGTGTCTGTAGATGATCTCACAGTTGATGTGTGTTCTCCTCTTTTTAAGTCTGTCTTGTTGTAATCTCACTGCTCAGTGTTGTGAGAGTTTTTCATCAGCTCTACAATCCTCAAATGGTGTCCTGAGAGAGCTGGATCTGAGTAACAATGACCTCCAGGACTCTGGTGTAAAGTTGATTTCTGATGGACTGAAGAGTCCAAACTGTCAGCTGCAGATACTGAGGTATTAAGAACATTTAAGAGATAATTTACAGTAAAATTTACAGGAAAACTTACAGGAAGTCGTGGCCTAATGGTTAGAGAGTCAGACTCGTAACCCAAAAGGTTGCGGGTTCGAGTCTCCGGTCCGGCAGGAATTGTAGGTGGGGGGAGTGAATGTACAGCACTCTCTTCCACCTTCAATACCATGACTGAGGTGCCCTTGAGCAAGGCACCGAACCCCCAACTGCTCCCCGGGCGCCGCAGCATAAATGGCTGCCCACTGCTCCGGGTGTGTGTTCACGGTGTGTGTGTGTTCACTGCTGTGTGTGTGCACTTTGGATGGGTTAAATGCAGAGCACTAATTCCAAGTATGGGTCACCATCTGTGTGTGTCTGTAGATGAGCTGTCTTTGTGTGTCTGTAGATGATCTGACTATGTCTCTAGATGATCTGACTGTGTGAGTCTGTAGATGATCTGTCTTGTGTGTCTGTAGATGATCTGACTCTGTGTGTCAGTAGATGATCTGTATGTGTGTGTCTGTAGGTGATCTGTCTGTAGATGATCTGTCTGTGTGTGTCTGTAGATGATCTGACTGTGTGGGTCTGTAGATGATCTATGTGTGGCTGTAGATTATCTGACTCTGTGTGTCTGTAAATCATTTGTCTGTGTGTCTGTAGATGATCTGTGTGTGTCTGTAGATTATCTGACTGTGTCTCTAAA
>NW_015652181.1:529-5434 GCF_001515625.1 Sinocyclocheilus rhinocerous | reverse complement strand
GATAAAATGAATAAAATGATCAGATTATCTCAATCTCAGCAGCTCATCTTATTGTGATTCAATGTTCAGACCTCCGTTCCCTCCGTTCCCCGAGGGCAGAAAACTGGCAACACTCTGTACATGTCTGTATTGTTTTGTTATTACTTCCAGATTGTCTGGCTGTGATCTCTCAGATCAGCATTGGGAAATTGTGTCTTCAGCTCTACAATCCTCGAACTGTGTCCTGAGAGCGCTGGATCTGAATAACAATCACCTGCAGGACTCTGGTATAAAGTTTGTTTCTGATGGACTGAAGAGTCCAAACTGTCAGCTGCAGATACTGAGGTATTAAAAACATATAAGAGATAATTTACAGTCAACTGGTCACAATGTTGATGTGTGTCTGTAGATGATCTGTGTGTCTGTAGATGATATGACTGTGTGTGTCTGTAGATGATCTCACAGTTGATGTGTGTTCTCCTCTTTTTAAGTCTGTCTTGTTGTAATCTCACTGCTCAGTGTTGTGAGAGTTTTTCATCAGCTCTACAATCCTCAAATGGTGTCCTGAGAGAGCTGGATCTGAGTAACAATGACCTGCAGGACTCTGGTGTAAAGTTTGTTTCTGATGGACTGAAGAGTCCAAACTGTCAGCTGCAGATACTGAGGTATTAAAAACATATAAGAGATAATTTACAGTCAACTGGTCACAATGTTGATGTGTGTCTGTAGATGATCTGTGTGTCTGTAGATGATATGACTGTGTGTGTCTGTAGATGATCTCACAGTTGATGTGTGTTCTCCTCTTTTTAAGTCTGTCTTGTTGTAATCTCACTGCTCAGTGTTGTGAGAGTTTTTCATCAGCTCTACAATCCTCAAATGGTGTCCTGAGAGAGCTGGATCTGAGTAACAATGACCTCCAGGACTCTGGTGTAAAGTTGATTTCTGATGGACTGAAGAGTCCAAACTGTCAGCTGCAGATACTGAGGTATTAAGAACATTTAAGAGATAATTTACAGTAAAATTTACAGGAAAACTTACAGGAAGTCGTGGCCTAATGGTTAGAGAGTCAGACTCGTAACCCAAAAGGTTGCGGGTTCGAGTCTCCGGTCCGGCAGGAATTGTAGGTGGGGGGAGTGAATGTACAGCACTCTCTTCCACCTTCAATACCATGACTGAGGTGCCCTTGAGCAAGGCACCGAACCCCCAACTGCTCCCCGGGCGCCGCAGCATAAATGGCTGCCCACTGCTCCGGGTGTGTGTTCACGGTGTGTGTGTGTTCACTGCTGTGTGTGTGCACTTTGGATGGGTTAAATGCAGAGCACTAATTCCAAGTATGGGTCACCATCTGTGTGTGTCTGTAGATGAGCTGTCTTTGTGTGTCTGTAGATGATCTGACTATGTCTCTAGATGATCTGACACAATGAGTAGGTCCTGAGATGTGTTGTCTAACCCCAATAGAGTTCAGAATGTCTATGAATGCTGATCCCAATGCATCTTTTTCATTATCAACATGGATATTAAAATCACCAACAATTAAAACTTTATCTGCAGCCAGCACTAACTCGGATGGAAAATCAGCACATTCTGTCAGATGATCTGTAGATGATCTGACTGTGTATGTCTGTAGATGATGTGTCTGTGTGTCTGTAGGTTGTCTGGCTGTATGGTGACAGAGGAAGGCTGTAGTTATGTGTTTTCAGCTCTGAGTTCAAACCACTCACATCTGAAAGAGCTGGATCTGAGCTACAATAACGCAGGACAATCAGGAGTTCAGCTGCTCAACCACAAACTGCAGGATCCAAACTATCAACTGCAGATACTTAAGTATGTCAAACACCAATACTGACATACTGAACGTGTGTGAATGATGCAGATCTACATTAATGTGTGTTTATAGTGTGGATCATGGAGGAGAGATCATGATGACAGCGGGACTGCGAAAGTGTAGGTCTACAAACTCACAACACACACACACACACAGATGGTTGTTTGACTGTATCACTGAGCTCATCTCATAGACTTTCATTGTTTTTCTATCAGGTTAATGATATCGTCTATGAACTACAAACATCACAGAAACTTGTTCAAAACACTAGATTTAAAGAAAGACATGATTTATTCAGTTTATGAGCCTTTTTTAACTAGTTAGCAGTGCCGGACACCACCAGGGGACTCCTTTGTTCTCAAAGATGATTCAAATCTGGCACCTATCTAAACATTCATATATAAGGTCCCTCAGTATTATCAGCAGTTTTCGCATTGCTCAATAGCTAATTAAATGGCGAATTCGGCAGACAAAACACCATCAGCAGGAATCGGGAATTTAGAGAAGTGGAATTTGCTTCCCCAACGGTCTCCCCTCCGATTCATTCAAGTTCGTTAACTTGAACACGTGAATTCACCGCATCGATTATAAGATGCCTGATTCGGAAGTGACTGAGTTAGCATTATTTCACGCATCGCTACATTATAGTCATGAACTCCACAAGTTATGTGACTGACTCAAGAACAAGTTCAGATGGGAACTTTATCCCCAAGAAGGATATCAAGAGATCAAGCATCCACTTCACAGCTGCTATGTTTCACTCTCTCGAACGTCTTCACAAGCTAAGTTCCATTTAATGCTCTCAGGTTATCTGCAACATGCGTGTTGCTAAGGCTATCCGTGTTGCTTGGGCTCATTACGTTGTTTTCAGTTAAATGCTTGTGCTAGTTCACGCGAATGTGCGGTACTTATCGTTGTCACTGGCAACATGCTTGTCGCTTCAATATGCTGCGCTTAAAGGGGGTCTAATGTCATTTCATTCTGAGTTATTTACACTGTTAAGAGTTGGATTCTTATGCGCGTGCGCGCACTCAGTGACCCAAGCGATAGCAAGAGGACGCCGCTTAATGCGTTTCTTTCATGGTTACGGAAGTCTTCGGCAGCGCCGCAGTTACTTGCTCGAGAAGACTAGGTTGTGCGAGAGGAACTACACCTAGCCTGTCTCCGGCTGGAGAGAGTAGCCGCTTGCAGTCGGGGTGAAATAAAAGGGAGACGTCAAGTCAGAAACTTTCTGCTCCTGGTAATGACGCTCTCGCAGTGTTTGCATACATTCACAGATGAAGTGAATTAAATGCAGCATTTGTCAAATACACAGATGTTTCAGAAGTGTTTTCATAAAGCAACAGGAACACTTTCTATACTGCTTAATACAGCGCCATCTGTTAATGAATAAGTTAAACATTAACATATGCTATTTAAATACCAATTAAGTGGGTATATGCTTTCATCAGTGTTTTTTGAAACGTGACTCAATATAACAGTGGGACTACCTAAAAATAAAGTGTGTCGTCATTGTTGTATTACAAATTTATAAAATGTTAAATCTAGGTTCCAATGTAATAGAATATATATTGAAAAAGTTATGTACCTTGTGTTTTACATTTTGAGGTAAAAAAAGGATGACATTTCTAAGGAGATCAAATCAAGAAGCCCAGGTGTCTGAGATAATGACCTTTTGTCTTTATGCTCTTCCTGACCATCTGGCTTTTTAAGCTCAAAGCACAGCTGTACCTTTGTCTCTGTGATAATGCGAAAGTATGGCGATACTGTCAGACTGATTGGATCAGCACCTATGCATTGAATGACACTGTTATACTGATGAGATCAAGGCTGGGAAAATCTGATTGGATTAGCACCTATGCATTTGAATGACACTGTTATGCTGATGAGATCAAGGCTGGGAAAATGCCGGTGTCGGGCTGATTCCTGTACTTCATTTGCATGCTATGGGTTAGATTGTCTCCACCTCTACGGAATGTATCCCGCCCCCTTTAAATTTATATAAACTACAATGTATCACTACGTTAGTCAGACTTGGATGACTGCAGCGACGCACAGCGAGTCCTCAATAAAGAGTGACTTCTGTATGAAAGATATCCCAACGTCTCCTGGTTTCTGCTTCGACGAGGAAAAAGTTTCCTACATCATCAAGGCTTTTGCAGTGCCTGACCTAGGCAGCTGGTCCCGTTTTGCTCTCGCGGTACTTTGAATGCTCATGTGATCGTAGGGCAGCTGCAGCGCTGATCAAATTTGGACAAAAGCATTTTTTATGTAACCAGAATGCATTGTTTTTGACAGGCGGCAGCCGATCCTTGCGGCGCCACATGAAGTCGAACAAGCCTAATATCTCTAAAGAGTGTGTTTTTGGATGTGAGGAAAAGATAACCTTATTCAGTGTTATGTGAACAGTGGATGCAATTTGTTTTTCCCAGCAACGGAAACAGTGGATGCAATTTGTTTTTCCAAGGCAGCAACGGAGTTTCTCAAGAGTGTTTGTTTGTTCCCGTCATTTCGGTGACAAATGTTTTATAACAAGGTACATTCTGACACTGGATTTGCACAGTCCAAAATAAATGAAATAAAAGGCGCCCATCCATAATAAAAAGTGTGAACACGGCTCCAGGGGGTGAATCTAGCTTGCGCTCACTGTTGTAAAACAGAAGCAGCTCCGGGGCTGATGAGGTATGAGTTCGTTACCGGGAACAGAAAGTGTCCGACTTCACGTCTCCGCTTTTGATTCCGCCCCTGACTGCTCGGCTAATCTCGTTGACCGCCGTCTGTAGCCGTGCTTCAAGTCGAACGCACCTCTTCAGAAGAAGTCTAGGATTTTGAGTTTTCGTCAAGGGGCGTGTCCCTGGCGACCTGACAAAGTTTGATGTTTCGCCATGAAACAGGAAGTTGCTGTAACTCAGGCAAGCAAGGTCCGATCTGCCCCAAACTTCACATGTTTGATAGGTGTTATGTCCTGAACAAATACCCATGCACAAATTCAGTTATACTCATAGCGCCACCTGCTGGCAACAGGAAGTGACATGTTTAACACTGTTATGGACTCCTAGGAACATACTAAAAAGCATCAGCAAGTGTTAATAGGCTAGCAA
>NW_015652181.1:0-442 GCF_001515625.1 Sinocyclocheilus rhinocerous | reverse complement strand
TGCTAAAGCATGCTATTAATGCAGTGAAACAAGAAGTTACTGTAAATCAGACATGCAGTGTCCAATTTATCCCAAACCTCACACGTTTGATAGGTCTTATGTCCTGAACAAATACCCATGCACATATTCAGTTATACTCATAGCGCCACCTTCTGGCAACAGGAAGTGTCATGGTTAACACTGTTATGGACTCCTAGGAACATATAAAAAATCGTCAGCAACTGTTTCATAGGCTGGCAACATGCTAGAAACATACTTAAAAATGCTAGCAACACTTAGCTAAGTGCTAAAGCATGCTATTAATGCAGTGAAACAAGAAGTTACTGTAACTCAGGCATGCAGTGTCCAATCTGCCACAAACTTCACACGTTTGATAGGTGTTAAGTCCTGAACAGAGACCCATGCCCAAATAACATTATTCTCATAGCGCCACCTGCTGGCA
>NW_015652180.1:371-511 GCF_001515625.1 Sinocyclocheilus rhinocerous | reverse complement strand
TTAGGTTGACAGTGTTTAAGCTCATAACATTTGTTTTATCATGCCTAGCGTTCTCCACCATTCTGTAGCGAATCAGCTCATTGGGAAATATGAATAATTAATCATAACTAGTTATAATTAATTATAAATATTTAGATCCA
>NW_015652180.1:0-220 GCF_001515625.1 Sinocyclocheilus rhinocerous | reverse complement strand
AATCAATCTGCATGATTAAGGGACTCCAGTTATGAGCAAACAATGAACAACGTCAAGTGTGATACAAGTAAGACTTTATTAACTACATAAACACTTAAACTAGTCCAACATACTACATAAACACACACACACACACACACACACACATACAGTTGGTATAGGAATGGGTTAAAGATTAAGCAGTAAAGAGCAGAGAAATAAAAATATGAAGTTATGGAAC
>NW_015652179.1:0-525 GCF_001515625.1 Sinocyclocheilus rhinocerous | reverse complement strand
GGCCAAAAGAGACCTCCGAACTAGGCTACCAGAAAGGAAAAAAAACAAAACTACGTTAATTCGTTTTACTAGGCTACCAGAAAGGAAAAAAAACAAAACTACGTTTTTGCTCAGAATTCGTTTTTAATCCCTGCATGATTTTAGTCATGTATGATAAATATCAAATAGTCTACGTTATAGCTTGACTACAAGTTTAAAAACAACGCTACAATTGTTATGATCAAGGAAATTAAACTTACCATCATGAAATGTGTCACGTGATAATGCCAAAAAGAAAGAAACATCGGAAACAGGCTTTTTAAAAACATTTTTTTATTGGATTCTATTATTTTTCCTCAACAGTTCTCCTCACAAAACGAAATTCATTTCAAACACAAATTTGATAAGAACAGAGTGGAAATTAGCAACACCAACATAACAGCAAAGCTAATGTTTTCTGTTAGTTTAAGCACAAACTAAGAAAAGTAAACCAAACTTTAGTGTGGCAATAATTAAGACCAAACTGAACCTGGTGTGTGTTTATGG
>NW_015652178.1:455-549 GCF_001515625.1 Sinocyclocheilus rhinocerous | reverse complement strand
AACTGCCAGCTTGAATGGTTTTGGGACGTGACCTAAAGATAATGACGAATTAATAATATTGAGAAGCGGTTCTTCTGCTACAGGTAACAACTCT
>NW_015652178.1:0-147 GCF_001515625.1 Sinocyclocheilus rhinocerous | reverse complement strand
TTGTTAATCTAGCCACTGTGCTAAATAAAAACCTTGGATTGTTTTGGTTATTTTCTATGAGTTTGTGGATATGCTCAGCCCTGGCAGCTTTCAGAGCCTGTTTATAGCTGGACATACTGTTTTTCCACGCAATTCTAAAAACATCCA
>NW_015652177.1:829-1080 GCF_001515625.1 Sinocyclocheilus rhinocerous | reverse complement strand
AAAACTGGAGAACAACATTTGAGTTGCTCTCAAACCAAACAGAAAAATTTAATGAAAAGAGGAGCCAAGAAATCTTTCGCCTGCACTCAGTGTGGAAAGAGTTTCACATACAATCATAAACTTAACGTTCATATGAGAGTTCATACTGGAGAGAAACCATTCACTTGTGATCAGTGCGGGAAGAGTTTCACACAATCAGCAAACCTTAAGGATCACATGAACATCCACACTGGAGAGAAACCTTACAAGTG
>NW_015652177.1:0-199 GCF_001515625.1 Sinocyclocheilus rhinocerous | reverse complement strand
TATATAATGTTCAGTTGTCATTACTGATCATCAAACAGTAAAATAAAATGAAAAACTTCACTCTCTGCTCTTGTATGAATGACTTTAGTAGCTGTAATTTGCATTAAAGGTTATTTACATTTGGTTCATTTATTCGGTTTCTTTTGTAGGCTGTTATTTACCTGAATACTGTTAGACCTTGGAGACATGAAATAGTAAT
>NW_015652176.1:1244-1339 GCF_001515625.1 Sinocyclocheilus rhinocerous | reverse complement strand
CACTGTCACGATCTAATGCACTGTAAATGCCGGATTTTAAAAAACTAATAGGCCTACCGAAAAGCAAAAATTTTAAATCTGACATTTTCCGGAAC
>NW_015652176.1:611-1234 GCF_001515625.1 Sinocyclocheilus rhinocerous | reverse complement strand
AAAACAAATAGGCCTACCGGAATGCAAAAATTTTAAATCTGACATTTTCTGGAACAGGATCCAGCAGGATCAAATTAAGTACTGGTCATAATACTCACATGATAATGTTTCATGTGAGCAACAGTGTTTTGCTGCAGCAGCGCCGATGGAAGCGGTTCACTGACTGCGCAGCACGGCCACACGTGCCACAGTTACGTTTGGGATAATTTTATTTTAAATGTCATAATGTCAGTTGAAAACATTGCAAATAGTGTTTTAAAATACAATAACGAGCACCACGAAACCATTTAAAGAGGCGCGTTCAGCGGTCTCCGTGTCGGGATAGGCAACAGTCAACAAAGTAAAATGATCTTAAACGTACGGCACACTTCATTTGATCAAATGATCATAATCACATCTATTCATTTTACAATCCTGCTACTAGCATTTTATTCAGACTAAAACCCCTTTAATTCGGGTGAGAAAGCGGGGGTTTTTTTGAGTGGCTTTTGCACATCCTGTCATGCCGGTGACTGCGTGCTGCTGCAATAGACGCATTTTGCTGCATTAAAGTTAACGATTAATTGATCGTTAATTTAAACGACGATCGATCATGGAAATGATCGAAAATTGACATCCCTACT
>NW_015652176.1:0-196 GCF_001515625.1 Sinocyclocheilus rhinocerous | reverse complement strand
CGAAATTGCAGAAAGCGCATCCTGTATGTATCCTTTATTTTATAAAAGCACAACGTTTTGTTGATATTGTGAGTGCACACAAATAAAAGTAGACCCTTTACAGTTCCGAGTGATGTATTACTCTTACCTTTATGAGCAAACATGACTACACATTTTAAGTTGTTTCCAATGCAAGTGATCGAGCCGGCTCCTCCAT
>NW_015652175.1:1137-1429 GCF_001515625.1 Sinocyclocheilus rhinocerous | reverse complement strand
GGATGCATCCCTCACCGGTTGGGGTGCGGTCATGAGTGGCCCCCCCTGCCCGTGGTCTGTGGAGTGGTCACCATCTGACGTGGCATATCAATTGTCTAGAGATGCTGGCCATGTTTCGAGTTCTGAAACACTTTCTCCCAGACCTAAGAGGTCACCATGTGTTGGTGCTGGTGTGTCGGTGGTCTCTTACATCAACCACAAGGGAGTTCTGCGTTCGCGACCTTTGTACAAGCTGGCGCACCAGATACTTGTGTGGTCCCAGGGCAAACTCCTCTCGCTGAGAGCAGTTCAC
>NW_015652175.1:0-773 GCF_001515625.1 Sinocyclocheilus rhinocerous | reverse complement strand
TTTTCTGCTCCCGGGAGTTCTGGAGAGAGTGCGCCGGGACGGGACCCGTCTGTTGTTAGTATCCCCTTTCTGGCCGGGCCGAGTTGGGTCTCAGGCCTGATTTCTCTCCTCGACTACGCTCTATGGGAGATTCCTGTCGGGAGAGATCTCCTCTCACAGGCGGAGGGCATGCCCCCGCCCGGAGCTGTGGAAGCTGTGGGTGTGGCCTCTGAGGAGGCACAACTCATAACTTCCGGTCTCTCAACCGAGGTTGTTGAGACTATCCTCCATCTGCTCCCTCTATGAGGAGGCCCGATTGGTACAGTTCTGGAATTCCGGCAGGCCTGTTTATCCACAGGGTTGACCCACTCCACCCTAGAGGTCTTCGTGGCGGCCATTGCGGCCTACCACGCCCCTCTCGGTGGCCATTCAGTGGAAAGACACCCTCTTCTTACACGTTTCCTCTGCGGTGCGCTGAGGCCGAGGCCTCCGGCCAGAGAAGCTTATGCTAAGTGGTGGATCAGGATGCTATTCCATAGACTCGAGTCCTCTGATCTCCCCTATCCTTTGGGGGTCAAGATTCACTCCTCCAGAAGTTGGCCTTCGGGACGGCGGGCCCCACCTACTTTAGCCACTCCGGGCTCTTCTGTTCTCTCGCCCTAGCTGTGCAGTCTTCCACACTAGGCAGAGATTTGGAAGTCTGGCGGCGTGGGCATTCTCGTTCCCCTAGCGTTTTCAGACGCAGCTCAAGTTCCTGAAGAGGAACGTCTCAGGTTATGTATGTAACCCTGGTT
>NW_015652174.1:0-532 GCF_001515625.1 Sinocyclocheilus rhinocerous | reverse complement strand
TTGCTCACTAGAAAACCCCAAAGATCATGTTTTATCTGTTGTGATGTCTAAGTGGGTGAGTTGTTTACTTATTTTTTAATTAGTCTTCCCACTAACACCATCATTTTGTTCATTCAGACCGATTCGTGAACGCGGAACATGCACGAAAACAAGAGATTTATTATATTAAAGATTTATCACATGAACCAAGCAATCATAGTGCAAAAATAGAGGCATTGCCTCATCTCACATCATATTTTTGCAATATTTGCTTTGTTTGATTTGGTCACACTTTAGTTTGAGGACCAATTCTCACTACGACTTCTGCCTCAATAATCTTCTAATTTGCTGTTGATTAATATTTAGTAGTTTGGGGACCAATTCTCACTACGACTTCTGCCTCAATAAACTTCTAATTTGCTGCTGATTAATATTTAGTAAAGTAATTGTTAAATTTAGGTATGGGGTAAGATTAAGGGATCTAAAATATGGTCATGTAGAATAAAGCATTAATACAGTGGGTACGGAAAGTATTCAGACCCCCTTAAATTTT
>NW_015652173.1:2349651-2359063 GCF_001515625.1 Sinocyclocheilus rhinocerous | reverse complement strand
CACAAGACAAGTAGGTTAGTATCCAATATAACAAAAAAGACAATTTTTTAATTTCTTATTACACAATATAAACAAGAATTTAATATGCGCTTAATACTGCTTGCCCTTTGTGCCATTGTTTAATTAGTAATAATTAAATCAGCATGACCCATCAAACCCTAGATTTAGCTGTGGTCACCAGAATAAATCTTCCACAATCCAACAAGGATCCGCTCAGGTGAAATGCGTCATGCTTTAATAGTGAATGTGAAGGTAATACTTTTGTTTTTTTTAGTGGGCACTACACAAAAACTGAGACACAAAAAGGCCAATCACAAATAATCACAAATCTTAATAAATATATATAACAAAGTCACATGCATGCCAGGGGAAACACAACATTACAATTTGTACATACATTTCATAAAAATAATTTTGTAAATAACTGCATCGTACCTTTATCCACTTTTAGGTCAGCATGCAGGAAAACAAAACAACATCAAAGTTCATTTCATAATGAACGGTGGCTGTAGAATAACAACAAAAAGTGTCACAGGTTAAAAATGCATTTTTAGGGGCAAAACAAGACATGTTTTTGTATTTAGAAATAACTAGACAGTTGAAGGCGATGGATTTTTAAATTTTGTTTAAATCTTGATGTTGTCTTAAAAAAAATGCAGCTCTCATGGCGCGAGACACCAAAAACACACCAAAATACAAAGCAATAACTGCCGAGACAAAATGCAAGAACACAACCTGTGTGAACGGTCCTTTATCTTGTAAAAACGTATTAAGAAGCACCAGACACTGGATGAGATGTTTCTGCTTGCCATGACTGTGCTTACCTAGGTCTTCTAGCTCTGAGGTCATAGATTTTGAACGCATGGACAAGGCTGTGGAGGGAGCCCTCCGTGGTGGCAGGGGCGCTATAGCAACAAACCAAAAAAAACACACAGCAGGTACAGTAGATGCTTAGCCATAGGCTGTAGCATCCCCATGGGGAGGCATTGTATACAACATTAACTCATGCCGAGGTTTGCCGATTCTCATTTTAAATAATAAATGAGAGAGAAGAGCTTAAAAACACAAAATTAGTAGTGTTAGTAAAATAAAAAACTACTACTATTAGCATTATTGAAAAGCAATGGTTAGAATTACATGAAAGGAGTTTTGTTTGCTTCATTTTCAATCATATGATTAACATGTTCCTTCATAGCCCAGGTAGTCAAGAAATACTGAATAAATCAAGACATTTACCTTTCTTTCGAGCCGTGTCATCAGGGTCTAGATTTCGACTGACTGTCACCACTTTGATAATTAAGTGGTTGCCGCCGTGACGAATCATGTTGACCACTTGTTTGTGGCCCACTTTGACGACATTGTCCTGGTTCACCTATAAAAAAAGAGGAACAATTTAGCTTGTTTCAGGCATGCTCAGATGTTCACAAAGCAATAATAGTCAATAATAATAGTCAAATGCACTTGTCACAAAATGGCACTGATGTGCATAATTAATTTCCTGCTTTTTGCAGTTTAAAAACACAGTCTGACTGTCACCACTTTGATAATTAAGTGGTTGCCGCCGTGACGAATCATGTTGACCACTTGTTTGTGGCCCACTTTGACGACATTGTCCTGGTTCACCTATAAAAAAAGAGGAACAATTTAGCTTGTTTCAGGCATGCTCAGATGTTCACAAAGCAATAATTAGTCAAATGCACTTGTCACAAAATGGCACTGATGTGCATAATTAATTTCCTGCTTTTTGCTGTTTAAAAACACAGTGAAATGGTTTGACGTACATTTTTTTGTGTTGATATGGCTGGACATATCATTTGCTCATTAAAAAAGCCTTCTGTTTAAGTCACACAGCCAAACCACAGCTATGTTCAGAATTGTCAGCTCAATGCATGCTGCATATTTACTGCAAAGTATATATTTTATGATGTCAAATATATACAAATTAAATGAATCAAAAGTGACAGTAAAGCCCTTTACTCTTTTACAAATTCTATTTCAAATAAATGTTCTTTTGAAATTTCTATTTGTTTCACTTTTTTTTTTACAGAAATATTAAGCAGAACAACTCTTTTCAACATTGATAATAATAATAAATGTTTCCTGAGTAACAAATCAGAATATTAGAATGATTTATGAAGGATCATGTGACACTGAATGGCTGCTGAAAATTCTGCTTTGCCATCACATAAATACATTACATTTTAAAATGCATTAAAATAAAATACAAAACAAAACATTTCACAGTATTGCTGTTTTTACTGTGTTTCTGATCAAATAAATGCGGCCTTAGTGAGCATAAGAGACAGTGAAAGATTAGTTACTTTTATTGATATTAAGGGAAAGGATACATTCTTATTCTAGAAAGCATTTTTTGGTACAAAAAATTCCATATGTCCCTTAGCAAAAAGTTGTCATCAATATTGTCATTTTTTTAACCAGAAGAAAAGAGCTATACTGTTTAAATGCATATTTAAGTTGATTTCATCAACCTTTAGAAGTACCTTAGCATAAATATGGCCTCAGAGCTACTAACTAAAAGCCCACAAAACTACAATTTTGATTTCATAGGGCTTTAACTTCTGTATACTACATCATAGTGGAGTAAATTGATTTTGAGCATTTAGCTACACAAGAGGTTATGTAATGGTCCCTGGCAATACCACAAGCATCAACACCAAGTTACACTAACCCCACTATGTTTGTTGAAGCCCAGCTATCACTACCTCATTCATTTCCCAACTTAAACTAACACGAAATCATTATTTTATCCACAGTATGTTTTTAAATAACCTTTTACCTTATACATTTTCTTCATATACACTTAAACAGTCACAATCCTAGTGAGAGCTGTCATTGTAAAGGCATCAGAGGGCAGTAAATCAAAATGGGGTTTAAATGTTTAAGCGGGACATTCAATCTGCCACTGAGCCATTACTGGTGAGCTAAATCGAATTCAGCTACAGCAGAAACGATTTGCAAGTGGTGATAACCATTGATATATGTGCAACATTCATCACCAGATATTTTTTCATCATCTCTTTTCAACAAAGGTGTAATTCCAATGACTCCAACCAGACTTAAAACTTACTCTGAGGGAGAAACAATCTGCATTTCTTACTTGCTGCATGAAAGTGGAAAACAAACTCCCACAACTATTTGAATAGGTTTTAAAAATTATTTTTGACACGAGTTACCAGCTCACAACTTCAGACCACAGAATGTTTGGAAACAATACTGTATTTTTTAAAGTGCCCCTATTATGGATTTTTGAAAATTACCTTTCATGCAGTGTGTAACACAGCTCTAAGTGAATGAAAATATCCTGCAAAGTTTTAAATCTGAAAGTGCGCCGTGTATAAAGTTATTGTCTCTCAAAAAAAAAGAGTCGACTCTAAATCATTGAAACGAGTCTTTTTAAAACGAATCCCAAGCCATTTCATATTGACGTCAACATGAAACATTAGCAGATTGCCCGCGCACTTTTTGGTCTTTTCTCGTTGGTCTGAATGGAGCTGCTGAACTGCTTTTGGAGCAGTAAAAATAGCGGGTACACAAAGCAGCACTGCGCTCACAAACATGCTTTATCAGGCATTACAGGCATGATGAAATTAAAATGAGACCAATTGGACCAATCACCGCAGATTAGTGTCACGCAAAGGAGGGGTATGGAAAAATTAATCTTCTGGGAGTCGTTGAGCAAGTAAGATAAAAATAAATAAATGCATATTATAAGACAATGAAAGTGTTTTTTGACCTTGCATGCATGTCAACCTGTTGTTGGGGACTCCCAAAACCAAAATATGAACTAGTGCTGTCAAACGATTAATCGCACCCAAAATAAGTTTTTGTTCACATAATATATGTGTGTGTACTGTGTAGTTATTATGTATATATAAATGCAAACACATGCATGTATTATGTATTTTTCAAAATATATACTGTATGTGTGTGCTTTTATGTATAAATAATAAATATACACAGTACACAAACATATATACAGTCAAATAAAACTTTTATTATGGATGCGATTAATTGCAATTAATTGTTTGACAGCACTAATATGAACCTTTCATTACCCATAATATGAGCACTTTTAATTGTCAGAAGAAAACTGAGCAGCGCTTGCTCGTGCAAGACTGTGCACGACTTGTGAGTGGATGCAAAGTCATTGCTATGGTGTTCAGAATGGTTGCTAGGGTGTTCTGGGTGGTTGCTAGGTGGTAGATTACTGACCCGAGTCAAAAATTCAGCTGTATGCGTAGAAAAGTAGTATTACACCTAACAATAACATGCCACACGATTTGACATAATCACAATTGTCATTCCCTATCAAACCCATCCTAAATTATAAGAAACAGTAATAGTGATAGCTGCCTTAGCAAGCAGCGCTAATGACTATGATAAGATGTTGATATTCTCACGATACAAATCGTCAAATAAAAGGCACTGCAGGCAAATTAGAGACACCCCTGCTCCTGTGGCATTTCTCAAGCAAAACGATAAACACAGGCACTACGAAACAGATCAGCAGAGAGAAAATGAGAGAGACAGGTTTGGAGAGATTTTAGATTATGCCTTTTACCGAAGAAAAGGTTACGTGAATAAGCTTGGGTAACCTAGGAAACAGCCGAGGAGCCGAAGTCGTCTTCATGACGAAGAGAGCTGAGCTGCTCCTTTTATTCCTTCGTGTATGTTTGTGTGATTCATAAATGCTGTGAGTGTGATGAGAGCAAGGGACTACGTATGTGATTGTATGAGAGAGATTGCCATTCGTTCCAATTAAATAAAATTAGCTGAAGTTAGAAAAGCAAGCCGAAATCAATGTGGGACCAGGAGTGAAAGCCCCACTTGGAAAGCCAGGTCAGTTAAAAAAAGTAACAGCCTTTAACGTCAATCACCGTTACCTTTTCTACATCTCTCGCTATTGTGGATTTTCATACTGCACATTCCAGAAGACAAAATAACTCTGCATTACATCTTCGAGCTTGACCTTATGACAGATGATGTAAATTTAGAGAGATTGAGAAGGAGAGAAAGAGAGAAAGCTCTGTGAATCATGAGCTGTAATCGCAACTCATGGCAGTGCAGATTTTTGCAGTGCTCTAGTTTTTGGTGAGTGCTGGAGGAAGGGGGTGGGCACAAATTTCCCAGCATTCTCACTGACCTCCAGTCTCTCGGCATGTCACACACTGGTAATGAGATTTGGGCTCATTTAGGAAGTGCTGGGACCAGATGTAGATAAAGCTCACAAAACAGCACAATCTCAGCATGGCCACTTCATCTTGATAATCTCATTATGCTGGAACCGAGCCAAATCCAACCAAGCTGAGCCGTCAGCACAGGAACCTGATTTTGTGTTGTTTTAGATATCAGGACATGGAATAATCAGTCATTCATTATTCACCCTCATGTTGTTCCAAAAATATATGCTCATTTTTCCTTAAGATACAAAAGCATAATTTTGAAGAAACATCTTACAGGTTTGTTAGCAGTGACCTGACCACAGACTAACCAAAGGGAGCCTATGGTGTCATCTCTGACTACTCGGACTACTTTAATGATACTTTTATAGTGTTTTTTGTCCTTGACAGCCTGTGGTCACTATGAGTTATCATTGCAGTTATACAGGTTGAGAGCAACATAAAGGTGAATAAATAATACAAATTCTGTTATCATTTATTCACCCTCATGTACACTCTTAAAATAAAGGTTCCAAAAGGTTCGCAGGAATGCCATAGAAGATCCATTTTAGGTTCCTCAAATAACCTTTTGATGAAAAGAACAACTTTTTCAAAATGAAATACATTTTAATAAACTACAGAATGTTTTTCACTACAATGAATCTTTTGTGGTTTTAGAAAGGTTCTATGAATGTTAAATGTTTTCAGTGACCATAGATGCCAATCAAGTACTTTTATTTTTTTGTAAAGATTCAAACCTGACTTTTTTCTGTGGAAAATAAAAGTAGACATTTTGAAAATGGTTCATCTGAGCAGGTGAAGAACGCTGAGCTACCTTAAAAAAAACAAAGCAAAAAATGTAGTATTTTTTATTTGAGATGCATATACTGTATAATGATGTTTTTAAAACATATTATTAAACTGACAAATCAGAGTGGATTTACAAACAGAGTAACACAATTTGTACAAAAACATTTAACATAAAAAAATTAATAAAGGAGTAATGAATCATTATCAGCTGTAACCTTTAAGATCAATTTGGTTAAGTATCATAAGCATGCTTATGGATAACACAACAGGTGGAGTGAGATAAATATACATAAAACTGGAAAATTAGTAACAGATGGATAAACACTTTGAAATGTCCAAATTGCTGAAGGAACTGAGTGAACTCATTGTCACCATATATATTTTTGCCAATTAAAGGAGCAGAGAAAAAGTAGACATTCATTTATAAACTTAATTGTTTATATTAGTCATAGTTACATGTGTAAACATATTTATTCTATATAGGATATGCTTTTATTATGAAGGAACGTACCTGTGTATATTCTTTAAAATATCTATTTTGTATTACATGGGGGAAAAAATACAGTTTATTAATTTTCAGGTGAACTATTCCATTAAGAGTTAACCACGTTGATCTGAGTCTCTGTGTGTCACGAAACCGAAATCAGGTTAAAGACAGCTTTGGATGCAAAACTGGATTTTAGGAGGTTGTTTTTTTATACATACACATCTAAACACACCAAACAGCGATTTGCAATTGTAAAATTATCATTTGATTATAACCCTTTGTGATTTCACAGCACAATAACAGACATAAATGCACAACACGCACATACAGATCTTGACTGATGGATGTGTGTGACATGTGGTGAGCAGCCCACACTTGATTAAAATCTGATGAAATTAGCAGGCGATTATCCTCTGCACACAGAGTCAGCACAGAAAATAAACCATAAAACGATAAGCCTTCCATTTGGCTAAGCATATCAGTTCAGCTCAGGGTCGTTCTGGTCACATTGTCTCAATGCACACGCATAAAAAAGTAAAATAAAATAAAATAAAAATCTCATAAACCAAATGAATTTCATTGCTTCTCTGCAGTCCCCAGATGCATCACACAATTTATGCTTGCTGTTCTATTCAAGGACCTTAGAGATTGTCTCTGTGTGTGTGTGTGTGTGTGTGTTCCCGTGCTGTTCATCCAACTTGAGAGTGTGTGTCTGTGACAGAGAATCTACAGGGACCTCCATATTTCATAAAAGATGATTTTGTGTCACATCTGGTCACTTCCAGAAGAATAAAGATGTGTACTGCACACACACACACACACACACACTCTCATATATATACTTGCTCGCTAAGCGATTATGTAACAGTCTATCCATGTTCACCCTTGTGGTTACATAATGCCACTCTGTGAACTAGGAGACCCCCTCCAGGTATCTCCACATAGACTTAAGACACTAACTAGTAGTAACAGAACAGTGAGGATACATGGACAAGGGAAGACTTTTACTATTTTATTTAGACCATAAAAAACAGGAACCACTCATCTACAGACCAGCACAAAAACATCTAAACTAATGTTATATATTATGCAAGAAGCCTGGAGAACATTATTTATGAGGTTTTTTGAAGCAAGTTTTGAAAATAATGCAATTCGGCCCAAACTTAGCCTAAAGGGACCTGGGTTTGAGCTTGGCATATGTTTCGTCCCAATCCAAAACCCCTGTCTTGTCGACTTTCCTGTCTGCTGTATAAAACGGCCAAAAAAGAAATAAAAAAGGGGTGCAAACATGTGCATATCATCTGGCAAGGTCTAGTTATGTGTCTAATATCACACCTTAATAATCCAGAAACATCAGGAAATTTGAGACCGCTTGTGTCTTATGAGTGGAAAATTACATTTAAATTTTAAATTAAAGCATGCACTAATATTTATAACATGCATATAAACAAAAACAGAATAAAAAAAGATTAGAAATCTACATGATGATCTCTGATATATATATATATATACACACTTTTTAATTAAATAAAAAAAATTATCTGATAGAAAATGTTATATGCTTCAATCAAAAAAAAAAAAAAAAAGGCATCAGATCAGGCGTCTGTACAGCTGAAAAATATGCATAACCATTTAATATTTTTGTAAGCTGGCATAAAAATAAATAAATATAGGCCTACTGTTTGGATTGGAAAAAATAAGCCCCGGCATTATGTGCTCCAAAAATCGGCCTAACCAGGCCCATGCTGATAATTAAAAAAAAAAAAAAAAAGTCACACATCCTTGAAAAAAAAAACACAACTCAATGAATTCACATGGCTCCCATCTCTTAATCCCCAAGTCAAATCCACTATCATTACCAAACATGACCCAACGTCAACATCACACTCTCTAATGCGGCCTAGAGAGCTTGCAATCACAGCACTTCTGGCCTGATTTAGAGATTTACAGAAGGTTGTCAGAGGGCAATCATCCAGCCCAGATAAAACTCTATCCCTTCAAATGAAATCTCCCTCTTCCTGATACTTTCCGGAAAGGAGGGCGCTCTTTTGTCTTGAGTGGGGATAATTATGAAGAGTACAGGGGATCTGTACTCTTCACACTCACTCACACACGCACTTAAGCCTCATCCATTTTCCTGTCTGCATTGCTCTACGATAGCAGCACAGCTATCGGCTTGGCCTGGCCTGTACTTAAAGAAAGGTTATATGATAAGACCTCTGTGGTCAAGTCCTCTATAGAGGAGATTAAACACAAGATAGTGTGAAAGACTCACTGAGACTATAGAATTTCCATTAAAGATAAAGTGGATGTCTAAACAGCATTTCTGGTCACTGGCTATGTCCGGACACAGATAAAAAAAGAATTATATACAACTTGTATTAAGTTGCATAACATAATTACTTAAAATGTAAAACTCCTGCAAATAACTGAGGGATATATAACTGAGTTACACTGCATAGAACTTGTCCACACAGGAAGTAGATGGATGCCTGATGCATTTAAGCTTTTTTAATATCCCTAGTGCATGCCTTACTAAACAAATGCCAGTTTCACCAGATACCATATTTATGGACGCCATAATGATGTTAAAGGGGTCATATGATGCGATTTAAATTTTTCCTTTCTCTTTGAAGTGTTACAAGCTCTTGGTGCATAAAGAAGATCTGTAAAGTTGCAAAGACTAAAATCTCAAATCCAAAGAGATATTCTTTATAAAAGTTAAGAGTCAACCACGCCTACCTAAAACGGCTCGTTCTAACACGCCCCCACATGTCTACGTCACGATGTGGGAAGATTTGCATAACGCCGCCCAAATGTTCACGCAAAGAAAGAAGGCGTAACTTTTATTCTCACTGTAGTATTATTGTTGCTGCCGCCATGTCGTAAAGGCGCTGTGTTTTTCGTTGTGAAAGCGAAACTACTTTGTTTGGCC
>NW_015652173.1:2330313-2349498 GCF_001515625.1 Sinocyclocheilus rhinocerous | reverse complement strand
GCTTGTTGTTTGTCATTTCTCCGATCACAAATGCAGTCAGACATGGTTTTATGTTTACGCGGCACGATGCAATGCGTAAAAAGACAGTATATGTCATTATAATCCGTAATTTTGTCCCCACTGGATGCAACAAATGCTTCGTTTATAATGTGTTTTAATGTTTTTGTCTCGTAGCGCCGGGACACGGTATCACAGTATGGTGAGGGGCGTAACATGCTTGAGGAATTCGGCCAATCACAATGCACTGGATAGCTGGCCAATCACAGTACACCTCGCTTTTTCAGACCGATGAGCTTTGTAAAAATCGACGCGTTTCCGAAAGGCGGGGCATAGAGGAGAAACAATAATGTACAGGATGTGGAAAATAATGTTTTTTTTTTTACTTTAAACAGCATAAACACATTTCATTACACCAAATACACAAAATAATGTTATTTTTAGCAACATCATATGATCCCTTTAATGCCACAGTATTTCTTAAATCAAATAATACAAATCACATTAAAATTCTTATTAAGGTAAGTTTGACCATAAGCACATTGGCCATATTTGCTTTCACTAGTTCATTTTTACTGTTAAAAAATGACAAATGGTCAGTGCCGATAGCCGCAGCATGCAGACATGAAGCGCCATTGCGCTGAGGGCATCCCGAGTTTGAATCCCAGCTAAAGGACCTTTCCCGATCCCGGCCCCTCTCTCTCCCCCACTTAATTTCCTGTCTCATCTACACGGTCCTATAACAATAAAGGCAAAAAAACATATCTTTAAAAAAAATGAAAAATGAATATTAAAAGTACAAATATTTGACATATTTATTTAATTTATTAATTAATATGATGTCATAACAGCTGCATTCATAACAATTTTACAAGAATGAGGTCGGTAAGATTTGTTATGTTTTTCAAAGAGGTTTCTTATGATCACCAAGGCTGCATTTATTTAATCAACAATACAGTAATATTGTGAAATATTATTACAATTTAAAATAACTGTTTTTTACGCATTTTATGTGATGGCAAAGCTGAATTTTCAGCAGCCATTAAATTTTATACGATCCTTCGGAGGACTTCTCCGTTCAAAAAAACAGAATTTATTCGAAATATAATATTGTAATTATCTTGCTGTCACTACTGATTAACTTAATGCATCCTTGCTGAATAACAGTATTGATTTCTTTAAAAGAAAAAGAACAATAGTGTAAAAGCACCATGGTATTACCATCCCATCGCATAACTGAAACTGCCACATTGCCAAGAGCTTGTAACACTCCAAAGAGAAAGGAAAAATTGAAATCGCATCATATGACCCCTTTAAAGAACAACTGCATTGTCACTGCAGAAATCAGTCCTGTGATCACCAACAAGCCAAAAGATCATCTCACAGTGTAGAAACCCCTAAACCAGGCTTAGAGAGCCGAAATGGAGAAAGCCAGCCTCTCAGGAGGAAACCATCATATAGCATATTGCAGTTACAAGCATGCCTAAACAACCATGAGAGCTCATTTCTACCATGTAATAGAGTCATTCGCCCCTGAAATCCTAGCACTCAGGTATTGGAATCCATTATGAAGATGTATTTTTATATCAATACAAACAGGAAAAGAAATGTTTACACGCGGCCCAGTGCTGCACTCCAATGAAGAAAAAAAAACAACCTCAAACCGCTACCTCGCTTTCATCACTGCGCTCAGACACAATGCTGGTGCCGTTGCTAGGCGACCGTTGCTCTGTGTTACAACATGAGACCTGGACCATCACATACACGCAAGAGGAAGGTCAGTAGCATCACTGGATTCCGTTATTCTGGAAATATTAAAAATAGGAAGATCTATTTCGTGATGCTTAAAAATGGTAATCGCGCAACGTTCCGGCCGGTAACTTTTACATTTAGTGTGACAGTGCAAAAGCTATGTACTGCGCTATACTTGGTTTGCAGTGCGTGAGGAGCAGGTTTTGGTGACAGGTTGTACGGTTATAAGGCCATGTGGACGCTCGCAGGCATCTCCTACAGTCCACAGACTTCCTCCCTGCTGGTTCTCTCTGTGCACACAGAACATTCTGGAGAGAAAGCATTACAGACGAGAGAGATGTCCAACCGTCAACAAACACATCAACCAGCCATCACATTTAACGTTAGCAATTTTTTGAGCTACATAACCACAATTACATATTTTCATGACGTTTGTGACAGTGCGAGATATTTACAAGAACCAAAAATACTTCAGTGCTGCTGCTTGTTTAAACCACTAAAATAGTTTTAAAGCAGCATATGCTATTTGTGTCAGTTTAGATGTTATGCAATGCACCTCCTAAATTCATGAAATAGCCTGATATAATTATTAAAAATGTTCACTCAAACATGGCTTTACGATTATATTTTCTAACAGCATGCACAACTTTAAAAAAAAAAAAAATTCTTTTTTCTTTTTTTCTTTTTTTACAGAAGTTGGTGAGCCCTGCAAATGCATTATAGGTCAGTAAAAACTGATTATTTTATGGAATTGATAACTCATGCCCTGAGATACACTATTACCTATTGCTGAGCGATAAAACGATAATGATAATTATCGCGATATAATTTTCCTGGATAAAACGGTATCAACAGTTTGATAAATGTTCGATATAATGTTTATGTGCCAAAAGTGGAACGAAACAGCGCTACTCATTTGAACCGCGCCACACTGACCGTTTATCCGCTTGGCTGAAAGTTCAAACGGCAGTGCAGCGCGAGCTCACTAGAGCAGATACGTTTACTTGCTGATGAGTCTCGGTCACACGACACTAAACAGCGCTGTGAGATCCAGTGTAAAGCGCTTGAATTCAGCAAAGAACACAAATTACTCTGTGATTTAAACTAGTTTAAAGCTGGATGAAACAGCGCTGACAAACAGGAGAAACAATGTGCACAACGATAGAGTCAGAAGATATTTCAATATACAAATCACATCATTTACCATGGATTTACTAACTGCACCATGCTATTGTGGCAGAAATGTGGGATATTCATAACGAATTTTATTATATTATTGATATAGACATGTATTAAATGTATTAAAGGAGTAATAGAATATAGCATTTGTGCATTTATACTAAATGTATTTAGACAATTGTATTTAGACTCAAGCTACTACTACTGTCAACTCAAGCTGCTGTCAAATGTGCATTTCTAGGAAACATAAAAATTTATATTATTAATATTGCAGCCTGCACTGCAAACTGTGCTGAAGATTGAAACAATATCACTCATTAGAACATGCAGAAAAAAGTGTAAGTGAATGGGAAAGTGTAAAGAATAAAGAAAAAATGTGAAGTGTTTGTCACGTTCTGACCATAAAGAGTAGTTTAAAACTACAATTAACAGTCTGGTTTCTACAACTTTCACTTAGGAGCAAAAATCTGCCCTTAAACATGAAAGAAATAAAAATTTGAAATTTATCATGATAATTATCGATATCGACTGATATGAAAAAATTTGATCAAGACAGTAAAATTTTTCATATCACCCAGCCCTACTATTACCTCTTGTATACAGAAAAGAGAGGTAAGTAAGATGCACAAATGCGATCAGATGAGAGTAAAGAGAAAGAGAGATACTCGTGCCCACACACCAAGGGCAAGTGGGTGTAGATGTATTTTCAGTAAATCCATCATTCTATTTTGTATCTTCCTGGTTGATCATAACACCCTTCATAAGCGACACCATTTCTTAGAGTTTCTTATAGGCAATAAGATTAATTCATTGACTCTCAAAAGCTCCAGGAAATGTAGGAGTGAGAATCTGCAATTCAACCTCTGGTGCAGTTCACGGAAGGTAAAACAAATATGCTTTTTTAAAAAATAGATATTTACATCCCTACCAAATTTACTGCAAGCTTTAGTCATTAACGTAAAGCAAAACCAGGTCATGTTCTCTGTGAGGGCTTCGCCTTGCTTTGTCCAGAAGGCTAGATTGTCCCTGGGACCTGACACATCCATACACCAAAGTGTGAGAGAGCAAAACAGCAGCGGCTCAACCTGATGTGGGTAGTGAAGCTTGCTTGGCTCCTGAGGGACTGACGGTCAATATCATAAAACGTGTTTATTGTTTCCGTGGTATTTGGGGAGAAGAGACGATGAATGAATTTATATATACAATTTATATACACGCTTTTTACATATACAAATACATTATGCCAGACTAATCTAAGTCACCTCTAAGAGTGGTTAGAGTGCAATATTGCATTTGCATACACTTGTGTTTTATAAATTACGACATTGAGCGAAGCTTATCAAATTTTTAAATCAAGAATCTAGATTAAAACTTACATAAGATTTCTATACATTTATATTAATATTTTAGGTGCTGTAACTAGTAACTACTATTTCCTTATATTTTGCCGTTTTCTAAAATCACACTTTCTCCTTCACTAGTTAGTTTTAAATAATCTGGCACTGTGATAAATTAATTTATCTTAAGTATAAATATTTCACATAGTATCTCAATTAATACTGCAATACACTTTAAAGAAAATAATTAGCAAAATTGAATTGAAAATAGTTTTAGCATGTCGCACTGCAGTACATCAGCAACCTATTAGATATGAAAACTGTCATTAGCATTGTAGGAACGTACGTTACACTTCCTGCAAAATTACATAATCAAAATGCAGCTCCCACTGCTCTATCATAGAAACATTCTGGCTTAGTTACATTTAGACTCTTGGATTACCGTAAGGAGCAAATAATTCATGAAATCTTCGCCGCTCATGAGAGCCAATCATTTTCTTCCCTTCTCTGCCCTTCCATGCGGTGCTGAGATCTTGGATCTGCTCTCTGTGCTTTAACACAAAGTGAGTGTTCTCTTGAATTTTGCATGCAAATGAACTTATTTTGCTGATGCAGAAAGGAGGACAACGTTCCCAATGCTTTTCGTGTCTCGTGGTCAGTCATCGCTGAAGTGTCAGTTCAGCCAGAACTGAGGGGCCAAGACAGGTGTTTTGCAGATAAACTTCCATCATCATTATATATTTATAATAGGGATGAGCAGGAGGGTTTACTAGTCATTTGACTAGTGATTAAAAGTGACAGTAAAGACATCTTACAAATAATGTTGCTCTATGAAAAAAATGCATCATGGTTTTCACAAATAAGAAAAATTTAAATTTGCTGTAAATTTACTCACCATCAGACCATTCAGCATGTAGATGAGACAATTTCTCCAAATCTCCAAAAAACAGACAGTTTCTTCATTGAAGGATTTGGAGAAATTTAACATTACATTACTTGCTCACCAATGGATCCTCTGCAGTGAATGGGTGTCGTCAGAATGAGAGTTCAAACAACTGATAAAAATATCACAATAATACACAAGTAATCCACACCACTCCAGTCCATCAATTAATGTCTTAAGTAAAAAGCTGCATGTTTGTAAGAAATAGATTCACCATTACAGTGTTTTAACTATAAATTGTCACTTCTGTTCAAAAATATGACTCCGTAATTCATATTAATGCTTCATCCAGAGAAAATGTTCATCCCCTGTTTTCCTTTCACATCAAAATTCACCAATATATTTGTTTAAAGCTGTTCTGGACTGTTTTAGCTTGTAAATATGTGCATGTTTCTCTCCCGTTTCAGACTAGACAACTTTTTCTCTAAAGAAAGCAGTATTAAGGATAGAGGACTCGTATTTTAGCCGGAAACAACAATGTAAAGTTAAAAAGGTCTTGATGAATTTGTTTCTTACAAACACACAGCTTTTCACTTCGTAAGCTGTTAACAGATGGGCTAGAGTTGTGTGGACTACTTTTCTAGATTTTTAACAGCTGTTTGGACTCTCATTCTGCGGCACCCATCCACTGCAGAAGATCCATAATAAAGATGTAACTATGACCTTTCCTCATATTCACAAGCTCACACTGTGCATAAACATTCTCCTGTTTGCACTAACGTGTGAATGATTCAGCAGCAAGCTCAAGATGAAGTCCCCTGCATGGGTCGGACATCACTCTTTCCAGCTGATCAGGGACCTTTCCATCCCTTCAGCAAGCAATGGCTTATGAGGTTTTCCAAAACAAACCGTAAGCTTATGGAAACCCAATCGTGTTCTTACCTCGATGAGGAAGTCTCCAGTCCTCAAGCCAGCTTTCCATGCCACCCCTCCCTCATCCACAGACTCCAGATACTGCAAAGCAGGGAACGCCGGGGTCGGAGTGAACTCCTCAATAGTATATATTATATATATGTATATGTACTATTTAAATTAGATATTATTTATAATCCTATCTATCTAGTCTATGTTTAAGCTTGCCATTACTCAAAAACATGCTGAAAATAACATGCTTTTACATCGATGGTATGAAAAGTACAATTCCTATGAAAACGAGTGCCTGGTAGCACAATGGATAATGAGTGTGGCTAAACAAGAGCATCTGGTCTGATGATACATGATGCAAGCTGCAATGCATCCATCCAACCAAATCAAAAATGAATGCAGGAGTTGGGACGTTTATATAACCAGAGAAAATGCATGCATGGATCTCACTGCTGACAGTGTGGGGAGAAGCGCTGGTCTGGAGCCTGACAGAATGAGGGGCATCGCAAGAGCTGATGCAGAAAGCAGCCACGGTGCACCACTCGCAACTTCAAGGGATCTGTAGTGCACTAAAAGCGCTGCAGTTGGTGATGGGAAGGAGACTTTTAGGGTCTGTCTTAAGTAGTTAATACATTGCATAGTTAAAGGTTTGTTGAAGTTAAATACATTTTTATGAAGGATTTGTGAGTGAATTAAATGCTTTAGCCACAGAAAGAAACAGCTGGACTGTCAGACTCAGGAAGCCCTTGAGACAAAGTGCCAGCAGAGCCCTAATGCAGTCAAACACAAGCCAAGCACATGGAGCAGGGAGTGGGTGGGGGTCTGTGTTTACACTTCACAGATTTGACAAGCCCACTTAAATGCATCGCAGTCAAGTGATGGACACGCTGACACCAAGATATGCATTAATTCAAAAGTTCTTCACATGGATGCAATTCATGCAGCTCAAGCCACGCAGACACATCAAATCAAGTGCGCGCGCGATGACGCGCTTTGAAATCAACAGACATGACGTTAAGTGCGGGGGTACAAAAAAGAGGATAGGAAACAGCGTGAAATGAAGGACCAACACGGTTTGATTCTCGAGGGTGTAAAGCATGAAGTGAGGAACAGTTATGATGAGGCGGCGGAGACGACGAGGGGTCCGTCTTTCTCCCTACCTTTCGCCCCTCTCAACACGAACCCGAATCCCTCGTTATCCTTCTTCTGCAGCACGACCGTCTTTTCGTTGATAACGCAGTCGCTGTGGAGAAAATTCCGCGCATAACGACCGTTATTACAGCCTATCATCCTCATCATCGCCACCGCCGAGCGCGCGGAGTGATGCTTCATCCTAACAGGCGTCGGCTGAGCGGAATTAATCATTTTTGCGACGAAGAGCGCGATGTGACGAGAGTTGTAACCGTTGAAAAAAGCTCACCGCAAGCTTTATCTGTCGAAGAAGGAGCTGTAACACCGGTTAAGAAAGGCAGGGCCCGGTCGCCGGCGAGATAGCGTGTCGTAAGTGAGAGACATAACCGCCAGATGAAGGATGAAAATCACCAGAGGAAAACATGAGCGGTTATCTTGGAGGAATGGGTATGACAGAGAGAGAGTGAGAGAGAGAGAGACGGTTTACAGTGCCACAGAGAAAGAGCGAGCGCGCGAAAGAGAGAGAACAATGTATGCATGTGTGCGCGCGCGACTAAAAATAATTTTATGTGTGCATTACAGATTGGAATCGTAAGGTATTTAACGATTATGATTTCTCTTAACGATTTCGGTTGCTTGACGCTCACATTAACGATAATTTTAGTATTTTTTGAATAATAATTATCTAGAAATTAGAATCTAATCGCATTAAAGCCCTCTGCAATCTGTTACCAAATTATGCCAAATTTAACAGAACAGATATACATAAACAAATAATGAGAAATGATCAATTGCAATTATTTCAAAAAGTGTTTACACAGACTTCTTAATGACTTTAAATAGACTTTTTAGGGGGGAAAAATGGCCCCACCTATATATTAAATAGGTAAATATATTTTTAAAATTCATTCATTGTCAT
Organism: Sinocyclocheilus rhinocerous; assembly: GCF_001515625.1. Taxonomy (NCBI): domain Eukaryota; kingdom Metazoa; phylum Chordata; class Actinopteri; order Cypriniformes; family Cyprinidae; genus Sinocyclocheilus; species Sinocyclocheilus rhinocerous. The sequence goes on along the minus strand of NW_015652173.1, from coordinate 2,341,376 downwards.
TCATGCTTTTAGGTGAACTATTTCTTTAAGTCAAAACTAATTTTTGGGTCAAAGAAATTCACTCAAATAGTCTTTCGAATGCAATATGAGTTATTCATTCAAAATTCTGTTAGAAGAGAGACTATTTCTAGCAGTTACACTATGGTGGTGGTTGTCCTGAATGACACCAAAACATCTTTGTGACACTGAGTGTTACTTCCTGCTTAGCACCATCAATATCCTTTCCCAAAACACACACTGCAAGCAAGCAGATCAATTACTGAAGGTGTTCAACTGTAGAAGCCACCGGAGATATCCAGAGATATGCTGTTTGAATATGATAGCACTGGAAAGCAAATGTTCTCTCTCTTTCCCTGAAGGACAAGAGGGCTTACCATCTTTTAGATGGAGTATTAAATCCAGTCCTGGAAATCAAGCCGGGGTACTGAATGGGTAGCGAATTGCTCAAACTGCAGCTCTCACAAAGAGCTGGAGTCTCATTTCCACATGGTATGTTAACTTCATTCATATCAGGAAATGGGATTGTGGCCTGTGCCAATTCATTTTACTGCACTTTGTGTCCTTAGAATGAATCAGACCCTAAAATAATCACTGAAGGTCATGAACCGCGGCTCTAGATTGATTAATTTAACGGCCTAAAATACACCGAAAAGATCTTCTTGAAGTGTTTATAATCCCATAAAAACTTTATCTGGCATATTGACAAAATAGGCTTAACCTGTGATCGCAAGACCTCACAGTTTTAACTATAAGATAAAGTCTTATTGAAATATTGAAAGAGCTCTGAGCTCAAAAGGTAGAGTGCTGACTCCTGAGGAATGATGCATGGTTGTCATGGCAACATAATCTGCTTTAAAGGGGACACTGTGGCGATGTCACAGAGCAACAAGGTCATTAATATCCCGGCCTGTTAGAACGGGGGAAATATTATTTGCTCATAATGCATTTATACCTGTGTGTGATCTCATTTCAAACAATGTTACTGCTGTCCATCACAGAGCGATATTTATACACCGTTGTGGATTAGCTATTTAATAAAAACTAAATAATGCATCTTAAATCCAGTCAAAATCCATTCGTATTTATCCTACCAAAAAGTTTACAGTGGAATCCACTGTAAATTTATTAATAATAATATATAGAGCATGTCTGCAAAAGACTGACATAACTAGCAGGTATCTTGCATGTATCTGTGACAAGTTCACCTAAAAGCACCCGTGTCCTTTTGTATGGCTGTCACTCAAGCTCCCTGCAGCAGGAAGTAGCCTGCACTGCATTGCCTTGGATTCTCTGTCTCCATGACAACCAGCTCGGAGCGAGGGGTGTGTCAGCTGGGTAGGAGTATAGCCGGATGCGAGAGGATCTTTCTCTTTTTTGGCTTTTTAACACCCAGTGACAAATGTGTAAAGTTCACAGTACAACAAAAATAACATTTTTAAGAACTAATATTACCCTTAAAGGGACAGTTCACCCAAAAATAAAAATTCTTTCATTATTACAAACCCATAATACCTTCGTTTTTCTTCGGGACACAAATTAAGATATTTTTGATGAAATCCGAGAGCTTTCTGACCCTGCATAAACAGCAATGCAACTGACATGTTTAAGGCTCAGAAACATAGCAAGGACATCATTAAAATAGTCCATGTGACATCAGTGGTTCAATCGTAACTTTCTATGCAGGGTCAGAAAGCTCTCGAATTTCATCAAGAATATCTTAATTTGTGTTCTGAAGATGAACAAAGTCTTACGGGTTTGTAACGACATGAGGGTGAGTAATTAATGGCAGAATTTTTATTTTTGGGAGAACTATCCCTTTAAATTACAGGACTATTAAAGTTCAGTAGCTAAAAATAACGTTATTGTTTAAAATAAAAATCGTATTTAAAATAAGATTCCCAGACTGCATAGAAAACCAGAGATATGTGGCTAAAATCACACTGCCAATTTATTTCAAATATGCAGATTGACAGCCACATATTATGACATCATAATGTCAAAGAGCTGATTGTTTTTTTTAAATGCCATCAAAGTGTCTGCATCACGCAGTGACGACCCCAAGCTCGAGCGTTGCTTACATAACCGGCCATTTAAAGAGTTTTCACACACTTCAAACCTTTTTTCCCCTGTGAATAACAATGTGCTTGTGCGGCGCTTTGTGTTAAATCATATTGGGGCGGCAAAGTTTTGGGAAATGATGGTTTGTGCAAAAGTATGCGCAGGTAAATGGATCATTCGTGCTGTACTTTGATACACTCACAATAATAGATATTAATAATAGGAATCTGATGCATCACTGGTCTTAAGTAATTGATTAATCAATCGTTTAAATTTTCTTCTTTGCTTATACTTTATTAACCTATAGGGAATTTTGTCTTTGGGGGTAAATCAAATGCATGTAAAATATAAATTTTTAAGATTTTTAAAAACAACATGGCCATTTTTACAACTTAGGTAAATCAATCAATCTATTAACCTACACTGTAATAAAAATTTAAAAAAAGATGTAAATAAAACAAAGATTATTGAAGTACGTTTTACAAGAAAATATGGTAACGCTTTACTTAAAGGCTTTATGTATAATGCATTATAAAGGGTTATTAAAGGGTATAATGCATTATTCATAATGTGCGTTGTAATACATTATATCTTGTCGTAAATAATTATAACCGAATTTAAAATACAAAGTGAAACAATGAATTGATAAGTGTTATAATATATTAACTGTGGTTACAATTATTCATGAGATTGTACAATGCATTACAAGGCATAATTAATGCATTAAAACTACTTTTATAATGCATTATACATAAAGGCTTTAAGTTCAGTGTTACCAAAAATGAATTTTCAGTCTTTCTACTTGTGTTGCTTGCTGTTCCTGTGTGATTATTTGTGAAATTTACTCTATTGTTAAATCCTACAACACATTTATTTCAGTGTATTAAAATTATCTCCAGGCCCAGACAGAGTCTGCACATCTTTTCCCCACATTTTCTTTGTGATGATTTTGGTGAAAGATCTGGAAAATTCTATGAAATATGAAAAATTTGCTATACAGGGGAAGTAATTACAAATGATTTAATAAACTTCTTTTTTACTTTGTGAGTGACATTCCTGTGGAATTCCGCAGGCGCAGATTCCGTGTAGACCTGATGATGACATTTGAGCTGTTATTCTGGTCCGTTTCTTGCCTTTCACCATCATAGCTGACCTTGTTGAGGCAAAACATACTAAAATCTGAAACCGCAATGTTGTTTACAGAAAAACTATCTGATTTAAAAAAAACAAAAAAAAAAACTCTGTAACCTTTTTTGAACTGTAAATATGTACGCAAGAGAGAACCCATTTCAAACTACCATCATGTATTGAACCCGTCACACTTTAAAAAAACATGGTCAGAAGGATTAGAAAAATGTTTGATCATACCTTGATGCATCAAAACTGTCATAAGATCCCACAGTGTAGTGTCGAAAGAGCTTCCTTCTCTCCGATCGGTCTGCCCGGGCATCTGTGAAAAAATATTCACAGACATTTACTTTAGATCACCCCAATTATGTAATATTTCAACCTTGCATAGTGCTGAAAATCTGTAGTGCTCAGAAAGTGTCATAAAATTATTTTTTATTCATTATTTTCACACATAAACAAAAGTTACTTCCTAAATTCTGATGTGACTGCATTCAAGCACTAACCCCAGCAAACTTTGAACGCTTCAACATCATTATCATCACTTTCACACCGAATATAAAATGTGCAAAAATAATAAAAATAGTCACCAGAATTTTTGAGAGGTACAGCAGATGTGATAAAGTGAGAATGTTGTAAAGGTTCGGTTACATAATTGCATAAAAAAGCTGTCTAGTCACAAATCGGTCTTACTGTGTGCCATATGTCACACAGTCCCAGGTGCCATTTTTTATACACATTTAATCATTTAGCCAACTGTGCTCTAGATAAAAAATTTAGTATTAAATAACAAAAGGTGCTTACAGTTTCACCACACAGTACCTTGACACGCATATTGTCACTGACAATCAATACCAGCATGACACACACACATATAAAAAAATAAATAAAATAAAATAAAATTTCTTGAACACACGCCATGAGCTTAAAGTAAATCCACAATTTATAACAGTGAATTCAAAATCAGCACTAGACCAACTATACCACCTTCCATGTTTAACTGCAACCAATAAAAAGCTCTTTGGAAGACAGGGACCATTTGGCCCATAATGGAGCCTAACTAGACTAGTCCTCCGAGAGAGTTCAGGAAGGCCAAATATTGACTGCATTTTATGGAAGGAACCAGGATAAGAGCCAACAAAGCTAATGAAGAGACTTTTTTTATGTCGCAGAGATTAATCGTTTACATGGCTCCGCTTTCGCTCTTCCGAACTTCTCCGAGGGGAGCGTTCGTTCTAGGCTGCTCCTACGCCATGATGTTTGTACAATAACAAACCAACTGTCCACAGAGGACTTGGACAAATGGATAAAACACTGGATTAATATCTTAATTCAATCCAATCACCTTAATGTTAAGCACATCCCCCAAAGTGTACTGATATAAGGAAGGCAAATTATATCTACGGAGGAAGGACACCCATTAACGGAGACACAACTGGTGATAATAAAGATTCTGAGCAACCGTGTACACATATTTATCCATTAATGAGATTCTCGAGGAGTTTGTTCTGCAGGCTGCAGCTTCTGAAAACTGCACCATTTGTATTGTCCTCTGCGGTTCTGTTGATACACGATGATATCAGTAGTCAGGAGGCTGCGTGGGATTCAACACTTTCCCCTTCCAACCTACTCACTGGTTAGCTGTTAAAGTTACAGACGCTCAATTCTTCGTTGAGCTGAAACGTTTTGATGTTCAAACAAAAGGAGGTTTAGATTCAGCGCAATTCTACAGAGACATCCGTTCTATCCTGTGACTACTAATGTAAGATGTCCTCCCCATCTGTCAGTTGTTTCAAATATATAAAAAGGCGGTTTAATGACTATTTTGGTTAATCAAACTGTTTTAGCAAAACATGGCCATCTAGAGAGGTTCAAATTCAAAAAATAGCATTCAAATCGGCTTTAAAATGTGAATCATGAGAATTTCTGAAAAGTATGCATTTGGCACTCTAAGGCTTATTTTTTGCCATTTGTATGGAAACGAATCAAATAATATTGAGGTCAGACTGGACCTGTTATGATGCATCTCATCAACTGAATAAATCAAAACTGAATCGTTTGAGTGTGCAAGTGAATCATCACACTCTGAGCCTTGACATTACCATTTATAGATGTGTTTTGTCAGGTTGTGCATTATCCAGTTTTGAGCAATACCTGATTTCGCATGCATAAATCTGAACAGAGGAATTTAATATTAAGAGATATGGATGTTATAATTAATTGGATGAATAAAATGGCCACCACATCTCTTTTTCATTCTCTTTCTCACATCTTAATTGAACACCCTGTCTGTTTTCTGTAGCAGCTGTGTCGTCTTTCCAACAAAAAGCGTTCTGGCACGTGCACACAGAGCCACACGTACTTGACACAAGCTTTGTTCCTCTGTGGACAGTGTGAGGAAAAAAAGTCTATTTGACATGAAGGCGAGCAGCGATGACAGTTGCTACAACACCTGATTTATAACCACCAGGGGTAACTAGCTGTGTGGCTCACTTGATAAAATTCATAAAGATAGTAAACGTGCAGCAAGCACGACTTGAAGGATGCAAAACTTTCGAGGCAGGGTCAGAGCGCACAACTGGGAAAAAAAAAGTAATAACTATAATATTCTGCCAGTCACACAAGTTTTACAACTCTACGACTAGGTCACAGTTTCTCACTCAATATAATAAAAACATGATCTGATTTGTCATCTTTGACAAAGCTACAACATGATGGAGAACTGAATTAGATCGAAAAATGACCCCAAGACGATTTGGATATTTTACTACAATTTGTTTTCGACAACTGTTCAAGGCTTCTGAAACTGACACAAAAGTCATCAAGATGCACAATTACCTCAAAACCCAAGTGAAAAGACTCAAAACACAAGAAATACTAAAAGAAAAAAACTGCAACTGAAATTTTATCGACAATAGACTCAAACTAATCATTCCTATATAATAAAGAGCGCAGAGCAAAACATGCAATTTTTGGTGGCACAAATCCATAATTCATCACAAAACTCCTCAGTTTGCAACATCCTCAAATCGACATACCTCCAAAATGAACCTTCTTCCTAGATCTGCTAGTCTCGTCCATTGGTCCCCTTTAGTTCACCCCCGAGTCAATCCGAGAAACACTTAGTTCTCCTTGCCTGAGGGGCGATTGCCACTTTTCTCGATCCCTCAGGCCCTGACGCCTAACTTCCCATCTCCAAAAACTCTTGTGTCTCCTCGAGCGCTCAGGTGAGAGCTGACCATCAGCATCACACACATGGAAAAGAGAACCGTGGCATTGGAAAAGATGGTATGTAAGCTCTGTTCTCAGTACCGTGAGAGGGAGAGAGAGTGTATGAGAGAGGGAAAAAAAAAAGATGCCACAAAAAGAGGAAAAAAATCTTACCAAGGCCCACTCCATAGCAACAGGGTTTGTACAGTGTAGAGCATGTTTCCATGGAAATATATCAATCAGGAATGTGCATGAGTGTTGCTCGGAAAGGTTCAAGAGACTTCAGTAGATTACTTGTGCTGCTGCTAACCAGCTGATGCTGGATTTAACTGTAGCCGATTTTGGACACTGCACTAGATAGTCAACTTTTAAGGCTATCCAGCAGCGTATGTTATGTATCTTGGCTAGTTGTTGGATTCACCGCAAAATAAGACAGATTTGGGCAACAATCTTCAAAAAATGTGATTAAAATAACCATGAAAGCATCGCTATGGGAACCAAATGACAATTTCATAAATCAATGAAAGAAATCAGCTGTCCTTGCAACTCTTCAAAAGCGCTTCGCTTGTAGTGTGCATTGTAGTAGCCATGGATTTCAAGGCTGCCAATGGCTCCCATCTCAACATAGCATTTCTCACCTTTTCACACTGCCGCCCTGCTTCTTTTGCAACACTAGCAAACATGGATGAGATTCAAAATGCCTCAGGTGACACTTATACCAAACATAGCAAGCATTTTCACCTCAGATTACTGCTAAAAAGTGCACAAATTGATCAAATGTGTTGCGACAACTCAATTATTGGCAATAACATGAGGAATAAAATGGTATAGGCAAAAGATCCAATTTCGCCACCAATTATGTATTTGGGTCAATGGCGTGACATGCATTTTTCGTCCTGATTTATTAATTTATTCAAATATATATTAAAAGTGCAATTTACACATCTTTATTTATGTAAAATGTTCAATTATTAAAATAATTATCATAGGGAATTTTACTTCATAGATAATACCACATTAAATATTTTTTTTCTTGGAAAAAAAATACTAAAAACACATAACTTCAAACTAGATATAGTAGACACTGTTATTTTCTCAAAAACTATGTAAGAAGATGCAACATTTTTATAATGTTAACTTAAAATACTTTCTCATTTAACAAAGACAACTATGCAATTATTAACCCGAAAAGTATAAACACTCTGGCGCTTTCAAAACACTGCTATGTTTATTTGAGAATTCCAACTTAGCATAGCAACACTGGCTCAATCAATAGAATGAGTTTAGGGCAGGGCTACTTATTTATCCAACCAATAGCACACAGGAAACCTGTTTGAAAACTTTTTTTTTTACAATTCAGTTCTGAAATTACACACTTCACCTTTAATAACAGCATTTAGGTTAGCCGTACAGATGCAGAAGCACTTACTGTGCTTCTGCAGCACAACCTTAAGGCAAATGTCATGTTCCATCACATGACGGGTGAACTTAGATCTTACAGTCTGAGAGCTGAGTCAGCCAGACTCTCTCCCCGAGTCACATGGGCCAAAGCCTCTCGGCCAATGACAGCTGTCGTTCACCACACCTCCATTCTGCTCGCCACATGCTGTCATGAACAGCTCTCCATTTGTTTCGTGTAGCTGCCAATAGCTGTCTTATTGTACATGGTCATAAGCAACAATCTGGACCACGGCAGAGAATTGTGTTGGAGATTTTAGACTAAAGCATGATTGTAGATTAACAACAGGATTTGGATCATTTCATTATGTCAAGTGTGTTGCAATGCAAAGCTTTTTACGGTTACTGTTATAAAGGTTCGGATGTGTTTCAATGAAGAAAAATTCGAAACGCCTCTATGACACCACACACACATACAGGGCTGAAAAACGCACAGTAGCTGCACTGATGTGGAAGGCATTCATTTGGCCCAAAATAACAACTCTCAACAGAATGTTGCCCCTGGCCCCTTCTGCCAGTTTGCACAGCGAAAATTGAGTGCACACACCAAAGCTACACAACAGCCAATGATTGTACTTACAACTAAAAAAAAATCTAAATTTAACACACATTTGGACTAGAGTAGAGCTATGATTGCTGTTAATGGCATTCCTGTGCTCTGTCCAATTTGGATATAATGCGCAAATCAAATTCTCAGGTGCTCATTCACACCGATGGTTGACGGATGAATGCAATTATTTGATCTGAGAGGTGGACGCGTGTGCTTTGTGGCCTAGTTGCAAATGAACACTAACTGAATTAACAGCCTGTTATCGCCGCAAGGCTCCTCACATATTCTGCGGGTTATCAGAGCACTGGAGAAGAATAGAGTTAGAGAAGACATAATAAGAGGAGCGGGAAAAGTGTTTCTTCCCCTCACCTTGTAATATGTCGAACAATTGTGTAATTTGAAGTGTACACTTTACTGGTGATAGTTCACCCAAAATGAATATTCTGTCATCATTTACTTACCCCCATGTTGTTCTAGATTTGTATTTTTGTTCAGTGGAAAACAAAAGAAGATATTTAACAGAATGTTCATGCTGCTCCTTTTCATACAATGTACAAAGTAAATGGTGACCAGGGGCTGTTAGGCTCCAAAATCAGAAAGAGCATTATAAGAAGTACCAAAAAGTAGTCTATAAGACTCAGGTGATATATTGCAAGTCTTCTGAAGCCATATGACAGCAATTGGAAAACATAAGAATTTCAAAAAATACCTTCACTGCAGCTCTGAAATCCCATTCAAGTCTATTAAAATATGCTGTATGAAGACACTTCATGCAAAGTTTGACATCAATATCAACATTGGTTGTCACATTTCAAAAGTACTGTACAGCTTCAACTTTGGAATGTAGCATAGAAGTGGTATGGACTAGTTTCGTTGTATGAAATAGAGCAGCATGAACATTCTGTCAAACAGAATGAAAACTTAAATTTCAAACACTTTGAAAATGTCAAAACACGAAAAATAAGGAATGTTGCATTTGCAGTTACCTAAAATAAGTTAAGTGACTACAACTAAAACATAAAATACAATAATAGTAAAATAGCACTGGTAAATAATAATAAAAGTGTCATTTTTGAGTTCACTATCCCTCCTGCGTCAGCAGCACCACATACGCTGTGATAATCTTGTGAAGAGAAGAAATTGTTGAATAAAGTTCTTATTTTAGTTTTTTGTGCACAAAAAGTATTCTCGTAGCTTTATAAACTTACGGGTGAACAATGATGTCACATGGACTATTTTAATGATGTCCTTACTACCTTTCTGGGTCTTGAACGTGTCAGTTGCGTTGCTGTCTATGCTGGGTCAGAAAGCTCTCAGATTTCATCAAATAAATAAATCAATTGCATTCTGATGATAAACGAAGGTCTCACGGGTTTGGAACGACAGGAGGGTGATTAATTAATGACAGAAGTGTAATTTTTGGTGTACTATCCCTTTAAGTTGGCATGACAGTGAATGAGAACATGTTCAAAGTGTGTGTTTGTGTGTAGACACTCACAGGGCCTGTCCTCGTTGGGTTTGCTTGGGATCTCTTCCACGCATTCTGCTGGGAACCAGCCTACATTCCCTCGGGCACTGCCTTCCCAGAATCCTCCTTCTCCAATACTGAGAACTACGTATGAGAATGTCAGCAAAAATATAAATATAAAACACTCTTCTCATTATTTACAAACTGCATGAGCAATCCTATATATGACACGTATGCCCGTTACACATACAGCTCTTTTAAGATCACTTCGGCATTAACAGGCATTCTGACCACTTCACTATGGATGTGTATAAATTTACACATGACAATATAATAAATCAGGCCTATGCTGATTTTATCCAATGAAGTCTTCATTCCACTGAAACCTCTCTAGTTCATCTCTTTCTGTTTGTGAAGTGTTGCTAGCTCTGGCCAGGCATCGCCTGGTGCCGAAGGGCAGAATCTGAATTCTTGCTCTCCATATGGCAGGAGAAACTGCACTGCCTGCTACAAACCAGCTTTTCCCTGCATTTGGTGCACACACTCTTAAAAATGTCCACATTTACTATCAATAACATATGGTTTAATTGAGTAAAGTTAAACTAAAATTTTTTTTAGAGATACATGTACCTTTGACCCTGTCGTTCTTATACAAAGCGATTTCTCCCTCGCCCTGGGGTTGGTAAGACTTGACCACCATATAGTGTCTTCCTGGCACAGCACTGTAAAGCTTGCGTTTGGACCCTGGAGTGTCCATGCCGGAGTAGGCATCCCTGTTGGCACGCGGACTGGTGGGAATACAAAAAAAAAAAAATGTTGAAATGATAAACAGAATTATAATATAATACAATATAACACACACACACACACACACACACACACACACACAATTTATATATATATACAGTCAAACCTAAATTTATTTAGACACCTTCAACATTTCAAATTATATCAGTTTATTTGCTAGAGTTTAGAAAATGGTAATAAAATATGACAAGAACTCAGAGTTAAACTGTGTCAGAACTCACTGTATGAAGAATTTTTGGGTATAATATGTCACAGTTCACTTTATTTTGTTATCCTCATTTACATTTATGAACTACAGTGTCCTGCACCCACTATTAAAAAAATATCAAAAATTATATCTGGTATCTGAATAATTTTTGGTTTGACTGTATATCTTTGTGTTAT